>NC_052613.1:963133-1263133 GCF_016545825.1 Eucalyptus grandis
CAAGATCCTAATTGCCATAAAATTAAGCACATGCCATCAAACATAATTAGATATGCAAATAAAACATGCAACATAATTAATATACGAGCACATAAAAGTCTAATTACGCTAAAATGGCAATACGTGGCAAATCCTAATCAAATCCCATCATTTTTGGATTTTCGAAATTTTTAATTATTTTTTTTTAAATTTTTTTTAAATGTTTTTTTAAATTTTTTTCAAAATTTTTTAATTTTTTAATTTTTTTAATTTCTAAATTTTTAATTTTTAAAAGAAAATATTTTTTTTTAAATTTTTATTTAAAAAGGTGGACAGGTCGGGTTCGGTTCGACCCGACCCGGTCAACGCGGATCGGGTCCGGTCGAAGACCGGACCCGGGTTAGGTCCAAATGGGGGAGCCGGCCAAACCGGCCCAACCAGCCTTGGTCGGGCCCTTCTTCGGTTCGGATTGGGCCCAACCAGCGGGCCCAATCTGGTCCAATCTCTTTTATTTTTAAAAAAGAAGCCCACAATTCCCTAAGTTCCTAAGCCCACTAGTCCATAAGTCCCTAAGCAAAACAGCCCAAACCCAAAACCGGCCCAAATAGCTCAAAAACCCTACCCGGTTCGCGACCCGCGTCCGACCCGATTTTTGGCCGAAACCCTAGGTTTCTTGGCGACGTTGACGACGGCGGCAACGGGCTTGACGGCGCCGGCGACGCGGCGGAGCAGAGACGGAGACGCGGCTGCCGGCGAGATCCGCTGTCGTCGGGCTGCAGGCGGAGAGCAGCGGGTCGTCGCGGGCGGAGGTGGGCAGCGTTTCGGCGCGGTGGCGAGCAGCTGCAGGGCTCGCGGGTTCGAGCAGAGACAGTGGCAGCGGTGGCGGTGTCGCAGCTGGGCAGAGGCAGGCTGCTGGGGACGGCGTTCGGAGGTGTGGGCGTCGCTCGAGGGGCAAAGAATGGCGGCTCGGCATCGGGGAGAATGGGCAGACTCGCAAGTAGCTTTGGCGGCGAGCTGCTCCCTCGATTTCTCCAGATCTGGGTTCCTGGGAAGTGAGCGGCGACTGGTGTGACGGATGGAAGCACGACTCGAGGAAGCGACACGGGCGAGGGGGCTTGGAGCGGCGGTGTCCGGCGGAGGCGCACGGTGCTCGCGGATCTGGTGCTCGAGCAGGAAGGTGCGGTGAGGAGGTTGAGCAGCGGCTTCGAGTTGCTGGTCAAAGCGGCACGGGCGGAGCAGCGGGCAGGGAGCAGAAGGTAGCTTCGCAGGGACGGCGACGCGAGCTTGCAGGCGAAGCGGTGGCGTCGGCTTGGTGAACGCGGGATCTGCAGGTCGAAGGCGAGGCAGAGCAGAAGTGGGTCGGCCCTGGGCGGTCATGGACGCGGGGCGGCTCGAACGGCTTCGGGCTCGGAGGGTGGCGGCTCGGACGACGACGGGCAGGAGGGCGGCGGTGACGCGGGTGTCAGGCCTCAGTCGGGCGGCAGCGGCGGCGGCGGTGCCGCCGTCGCCGCCCTTCCTTCTGGTTTTCTCTTCTTCTTTTTTTTCTTTTGCTTTCTGGTTTGTCTCCCTCTATTCTCTCTCCTCGCTCTCAGCTCCTCCGTTGTCGTTTCTTCTTCTTCTTTTTTCTCTTGCTGTCCCCTCCTTTTCTTTCTGTTCCCCTCTGCTCTTTAGGGTTTCATGCGAAGAGGAAGCTGGCATGGGCCGGGCCCAGGTGAGATCCGGCCCGGCCTCTTCCATGTTTTCTTTTTTCTATTTTTTGTTGTTTTTATTTTTGTTTTCTTTTTTTTTTTGTTTGTTTTGTTTTCGTTTTTTTAAAACGACTAATTCCTAATTCTGTAGACAATTAAATCCTAAATGAAAAATGGGAAAATTTAGGTGTCACAACAATAAGTGTGGGATTTTCTTTGTGTACTTAAAGGGATGATTGGGTGGGACCTGGGCACCATACCCGCGTCTTGGTCGCACGAATAATTGGGTGATTTTGGCGCACTTAGCACTTAGCGCGCCCGCGGTTTAATGCACTAATCCATTTTTTTTTTGTTATGTTATTAATTTTAATCAATTCAAGGGTTGCTTTTGTTTGAGAATTTTTGGAAATTATTTAAAATAAAAATTCAAATTTTATTTAAAAAATTATTCATAATTTGTGTTTGTGTCTTTTCAAGACAACCTTTGGAAAAGATACTCGTTTAATTTGCAACTTTTCCTAAAGGGTTGCAATTGTTCGTTTTTTCAACTTCTTCTAAATGGATGTCTTTGTTTTTTTTTTTTTTTTTTTTTTTTTGTGACCCAGTGGAACCTCCGCACGGCGGTGAGCCGGAGGTAAACCATCCCAGGGCGACACGTCTTAGCCACCACACACGTGCTTCTGGGTAAGTCGCCAATAAACTCAAAGCTAGCCTTCCCGCAACTTGCGTTGCGGGAGCTTCGAACACTAGACCTCCTCAATGGAAGTCTAGCGCCTACCCAGCTGAGCCACCGCGGCGGGTGGTACGGATGTCTTTGTTTATATGGACAATTTTTTAAAGGACGCGTTTGTTCATTTTTTGCAATTTTCATGAAGAGTTGCCTGTGTTTTAAGAGTGTTTTATATATCTACATGTTAGTTTTCGGAAAAAAAAAAAAAAGTGATCATTTTTATCTTTTCGAGCATTCCTTCTGAAAACTATAACCATTCTTTCAATTCCTAGAGAGACCATAGAGAAATACTAGAATTGCTATTTAGTATTCTCAATTTTGAGACTTTGTTGTATCCTTGAGGATATTTGCTGGCGACCATTAGTAACGTTATGGAGCAAATAAATCCTTAAAAGAAAGTAATATCAGCGTCTCAAAGTCGACTTGAAAGATTTAAATATCCGTTTTCATTGTTCTACTCCAATTGAAGCCATATTTTCCCAACATGTAGTTGTCTCTTGTCCTCCGCATGCATTTTCCCTTCTTTTGGGTTCTATCAAAAAAGAAAAGAAAAGAAAGAAGCCATAAAAAATATACAAATTATGTCAACTGTGATATATTTACTCTAAGCTTTTTTTTTTATAACATAAAAATCCTCAAACTATGCCCAATGCGATGCATTTATTATAAATTTTTTTTTGCTGTGTGACATATTTATCTCCTAACAAGGTTCATCAAATGATTTTCTAGCTAAAACAATGTTGGTTCATTCATGTTAATACCATTTGCCTTCCATCATCCATGTAGGGAGATTTTTAATTGTCCTTATAAACCGAATCTTGACAAAAAGTAAATGTGTTATGTAAGTATAAGTTTTGGGTTTTTAATATCATACAAAAATATTTAAGGTAAATGTGTAAGAGCGAGTATAGTTTGAAATTTTTATGGTCTTTTCCTCCCCAAAAAGAAATGGCCCTGGTGTACTTGACCAAGAAATATAACTATCTTTTGAAAATTGTTTGTTAGTGATAACACGCTAAAGGGTTTTCTTTTAGCTTATAATACGTTTTAATGTGCTCCGAATTATGTCCATGCTATTTAAGGTTTCGTTGGCTAATTCTTTTCCCATGGGCCGTCAAGGCTTAAGTGGCCGTTGACGATCGTTTTTACCATTGCTCATATATTTTCATGTCGCCATAACTCTCAATGTTAAGAGTGTTTATAGTTGGATGAACTTTTCGACGACCATTTACCAAATCAAGGAGATGGATAAAAACCGACTGATCCTGATATAAAAGGAAAATGTCAAAGAGTGCTCCTTAGGCACATGTTAAGTCTTATTAAATTTGATTTGAAACTTTGAGGTTTATTATTTGAAGCAAGCGATTTTATTAAAATATCTAATTATAATTGTATTGAAAGGTGTTACTTTTAAATTTCTTCATACTTACTTTTATAAAAAAAAAATAGCAGGATTTACACCAATTGGTCAATGCCTTGAAAGGTCCCAACTTCATTAATGCTTCAAAGACTTTTATAGATACCTCGACCTTTCGAAAATGATGAATCAGGACATCTTCACGAATCTGGAGAATGATGAATCGAGACATCTTCATGAATATGGACAATCTGAAATTTTATTATTAAATCAAAAACCGTTGAAAAAAGCCAATTTACGTGGTTATCGTTACATAAATGATGAATCAGGACATCATCACCCAGGTCGGTTCTCCTGTCTATTTCCTCGTGAGATTTTAAGGACCTGCTGCTCAGGTTCAAAGAACCTGGACAATTTCTAGAACCAAATTCCTATCTATAAAGCCCGACCGTTCGTTGAAGACATGAATCCCGCTTTTTATCCCCCTTTTCTCTCCTGTCACAGCAGAGTCGTTTCTAAAAACCGATCGAGTTCGCCGGAAAATACCGCGCCTCCGCCGTGAAAACCACTCGGAGATGGCCGCGAAGAGCAAGGTCCTGGTGATCGGAGGCACTGGATACATCGGAAAGTTCATCGTGGAAGCCAGTGCTAAGTCCGGTCGCCCTACCTTCGCTCTCGTGAGGGAGTCCACTCTCTCCAACCCCGCCAAGGCCAAGATCGTCCAAGGTTTCGAGAGCCTCGGCGTCACTTTAGTTCACGTGAGTAGTTCTTCCCGTGCGTGCGCCATCGTGTTAGCTTCGCACCTTTGGTTCTGCTTCGAGAAAAATCGAAGCGTCGCCTGCCGTTATGTCTCGTTCCGCATTTCCGAGAAATGTTTTTAGCATTAGAATCGGAGTCGATTTTCATCTCGATCTTTCGTGAGATCGCGGTTGATGGAGTCACGTTACGATTTGGTGTTTCTCTTACGAACCGAGTACATTTGTAGACAAATCTTACGAAATTTTCCATATGTTATGTACTGTATAGATACATTTTTGGTAAGATGCCTTGTTATAGCATTTTGAAGATCGGTAGACAACGTGTGGACGAGCGTTATACTACGGATAGTAGCTTCGTCTTTTTATTTCTCATGATACTTTGTCTCGTCTGGTGAAGGTATTGAAGTTTTATTTCTCATTTTCTTAGTCTTCCTGCTGGTCAAAAATAGGATTTTTTTTATGATTGCTAACTTTATTGATTGTTTGTCCATGCTCTTGGTTATTTGATTCTCAGGGAGACATATACGATCAAGAGAGTCTGTTGAATGCGATCAAGCAGGTCGATGTGGTAATCTCTGCTGTGGGGCATGCACAATTAGCGGACCAAGACAGGATTGTTGCTGCCATCAAAGCAGCCGGGAATATCAAGGTTGTGCTGTTTTTTGATCATTTCGTCCAAGTTACTACTTTCGTTTAGCATTTGACTGATGATATGGGTTGGCGATGGTTTAATTTTTATCTTCTGGTGTGAGTGCATTGCGTTCTCCTCATGAGCTTCGCTTTGATGAAATGGGATGGATTGACTTAATAGTTATGACTTTGTGTAGAAGTCGTCAGCGAAATTTGAGAATAGCTATTTCAAATCCAAGTATAGCACAACGTGGGCTTCTAAGTGGGTTACTTTAGATCCACACTATTGCTTTTTGACCTATTCAATAGGGTAGGAAATTCTTTCATTATGGATGAATGGTGTAGCATCTAGATGAATTCATACATATTCGTATGTGTTACTCAGAGATCGACATCTTTACACAAACAAAACGGTTCTTTGACCCCAAACTCGTGCTCTCCCCAGTCTCGGTCCTTGTATGGATATTGGGCTGCTTACAAACTCCAGGAGGCTTTATTTATTCAGAACCTGTGTGGTTGGATTTCTTCTAGGTCACCGAAAAGAGCAAAGAGTTTCTAGCACTCAATATGGATTATGGTCATCTACCCAGCTCTTGGATCGTGAATGCAAATCATGAACTACTTAATCCTTCAAATGGTCTTTTTTCGGTGGTCTTATTATTGTTGTAAATAAGTTACCAAAACCTAGTTAGTGGATAGTTTAGTAGTTGTTGCTTTGGGGGTTGACGGTCCATAATGAGTAGGGCTCAGCATGCTCACAAAAGCCAATCAACTTACCTGATATTTTATTACTAGTGAAAGTGTCCAAGCAAGCATGTTTGCATTTTTATACTGGACAGAGTTATCTGGCAAATGCCTTAATAATTACATCTTCAGTTTTCTTTTCTTGTATTTTTCTAATAGCTCTTGGGATTGAATTTGCTTCGTTGCTTGTATTGATTCACTTGTAATCATTTTTTACTTTGTTATAGTAACGTATTAAAATGTAAAATTCAGTCTCATGTTTTCTTTATTTGCCAGAACTCATGTAAGTTTGTTGGATAAGGGGAATATGCTCTAGTTTTTGTTGCTTTCTAATAAGAATGTTTCTTCTAATTCAATTAATTTTCTTCTCAGAGATTCTTGCCTTCAGAGTTTGGAAACGACGTGGATCGTGTCCATGCGGTGGAGCCAGCAAAAAGTGCATTTGCTATCAAGGCCAAGATTCGCCGCCTTGTTGAGGCCGAGGAAATCCCTTATACCTATGTGTCTTCTAACTTTTTTTGGGGAAGATTCCTCCCAACATTGTCACAGCCTGGGGCTACAGCTCCCCCTAGAGATAAAGTTGTTATCTTAGGGGATGGAAATGTAAAAGGTAAGAAGCAACTTGAGATTCGCATTTTAATTCCTTCAGATTTTTCTGGAAATTTTTCACAACTTAATTATTGTAGTAATCAGAGTGGGGCAGTTCTTGAAGCTTGAGAATTCCAAGCATCTTCTGTATCTGGCGATGTTGGCCATTAGTCTTCTCTTTCAGATATTAATAGATGATATGAAAGTTCTGTGGTTTTTCTTGGCACAATACTGCCTAGGCGGCAGATCATGAAGGTTATTTTAACGCAGTTGGGAGAGGAAAGAACATATGGATGCAGCTGTCTAGTGATTTTGTTTACTGAGAAAGTTCTTTGAATGCGAGCTGAGCGTAACTCTAGGAATATCAATGGCTTATAGTTATTAACCAAATTCTAAAATTCTCCCTGTCAATACACAGCGGTGTTTAACAAGGAGGATGACATTGGCACCTATACAATCAAAGCCGTGGATGATCCGAGGACCCTGAACAAAATTCTGTACATCAGACCTCCTGCCAACACCTACTCGTTTAATGATCTTGTGTCTTTGTGGGAGAGAAAGATCGGCAAGACCCTGGAGAGGGTTTATGTTCCAGGAGGAGCAAGTTCTGAAGAACATTCAAGGTCAGGGATGCGTTTTCATTAGATTTAAGCACGTGTATTGTCTATTTCTCTCCGAGATTTAAGTATTCTGAAGTCAATCGGTCTACTTGTATTGTCATATTGCAGAGGCGGCAGTTCCACTCAATGTGATATTGTCCATATCTCATTCTGTTTTCGTGAAAGGGGACCACACCAACTTTGAGATTGAGCCATCTTTCGGAGTGGAAGCTTCGGAGCTCTATCCCGACGTCAAATACACGACCGTGGATCAGTACCTTGATCAGTTTGTCGATAGTCGAAACTGACCGTGTTTGGTAAATTTCTCACATTGGTTTGAATCATGAATAATATAGGATTCTGCTAGTTAGGATCCTTGTGTGAAATGTCACTCCTGCTGATCAACTTATGGCGACGAGGACATGCTATGAACATTCGATGTGTGCATCTATGCAGTGCTTAGAGAAGTTACTCCTGTTTAGGAGTTTGATATGGCTTTATGGGCCAAGCTATGGGAAGCTGAAAGTTAAACACGGGTTTCTCTACTTTTGTATATTATATGTGGTACGTCCTCGGTGTGGGTAATGAAATGGAGCCTGCCAATGATGAGGTCGAGCCTTGGCCCAGGCATGTGAATTGTGAGGTCGATCCTTGGTGAGGGCATCGAGGTCTTCGCCGAGGCCCGGCGATTGACGGGGAAGAAGAGGAAAAAGTACGTAAGAAATGAAAAGAAAATGAATGATTAAAAGAGAGCGAAAAGAATATATATATTTTTAAAATTTTCAAAAAAATTCTTGTGAGCATTTGTTGGAAGGCTGACGCTGATTTTATCTGGAAAGTATCCACACTTTTCGAGGTGTATTCGATATTCAGACAAGTGTTTGATATGTTTTCACGCGTAGTTAACAAGTGTTGAAAAATTGGATATGTAATCAATTCTATTGACACGTGAGTTTGGAATTACATTTTGACATGTTTCGACATATAGTTTATAGGTGTCGAAAAATTTGATACGTGGTCAATTCTCTTGACACAGTGAATTTTGACATGCGATTTCGACATAGTCATTTTAATTTTTTTAATAAATAAGGAGTCAAAATATAAATATGTCAAAAAATAAATAGTAATAAAAATAATAAAAGGGAGAAATGAGGACTCTTTTCTTTTAACTTTCATTTTCTTATAAAATCATTCTAATCTATTTTATTGTTATTATTTATTTATTTGTGAATTTGAATAAAAGTATACTTTTAATATACGTGTCCTAATGTGTTGGAATTTTTTTTTAAGAAATGTCATGTCGTATTGCGTGTCACGTATCGATGTCAATATAACTTAGGATTGTATCGTAAAGAAAATCATTAAAAAATTTAGAACTAAATTGACCAAATCAAATTATTTAAAATTGAATTGGTGACATATTAAAAGGTTTAACAACTTTTTACTAGTCATTCCATATTTCGACACTTGTAATGTTGCTTTTTTCTCCCATAGAGGTTACGGAATATGAATATATTAATCTTGTGTCGGCCAATTAATTAAAGAACGGTAATCACCTTCCTAGGAAAAAAAATTTATTGAATCTTGAAACAATAGCATAGCGGCTATGAAGCTCTATAATATCATGCTACCATTTGAATGTAGAGTTCACACCATTTTCTTATCTTTTCACATGATAAAAGTCAACATGAAAAAGTGGTTTCAACTACTTTCTCATCAATTATGATTACTTAAATTTAAAGCACCATCAAAATTAAATTTTCTTTTTTTTCCTCGCTAAGTTAAAATCTGTCCTACTTCACAATAATTCAGTTGATCACTAAAATAAAAAAAAAAATCGTTATCTTCCGTCTATTTTCCCACTTTCCATGTACCCTTTTTTCCAATGAAGGATTTATCTCAGCAAGAAAAATTATTTCAATGAAAGGACAATTACGCCCTTCCGGAATCATTTAATGACACTCCATTCTGTCACAAAGACAAGAATCCTCCTTTTAGCGCGCTCTCTCTCTCCCCAGTTACAGCAGAGTCACTTTAGGCGTGAATAATAACCATTCTAGCCAGAAATTGATTTTTGGAAGAGAAATAGATTTTTCTATTTTTATTTATACATGAGTTTCTAAGCAAAAATATCCGTTTGATAATAATACAAAATTTTTATTCTAAAAATAGAAATTTCTTTGATAATTACACAAAATTTTTGCCTTTCGGATGGCAAACTAGTGGATGGCGGCGGGTGGTCGGCGATCGGCGGTGGCTAGCCGCCGGGGGCGACGGTAGTGGCCAATGAACAGCGGACAGCAGACAACGATAGCAAAGACGGTGGTAACGGCAGGCGGCGACAACGGTGGCCAACGAACGCACAGCGACCATCCACGGTGGTCACGATAATGGATGGACGACGATTCATAGTAAGGACAAATAATAAAAGAATTTTTATTTCTCATTTCATTCCAGAAATTTAAAAAAAATAGAAAAATTTTATTTCTGATTTCTATTTCAAACCTATTTCTGAAACAAAAAACTATTTTGGAAATAAAAAAAATAAAATAATTTTATCAAACGGATTCCTATTCTAGACTAAATTGTTTCTAGAACAGAAATTTTGGTTTGTCATGCACTCCTTAGAGACCGATCAAGTTTGCCGGGAAGAATGACGCCTCCGCCGTGAAAACCCCCTCCAAGATGGCCGAGAAGAGCAGAGTCCTGGTGATCAGAGGATTCATCGGAAAGTTCATCGTGGAAGCGAGTGCTAAGTTTGGTCACCCTATCTTCGCTCTTGTGAGGAGTCCACTCTCTCTGACCTCGCCAAGGCCAACATCGCTGAAGGTTTCAGGAGCTTAGGTGTCAATTTAGTTCTTCCAATGCAATCCTGTTCGTTTCTCGCATTCGGTGCTCCTTTGAGGAATCGAAGCGTCCCCTACCGTTTATCTCATCCGTCGTTTCAAGAAATGTCTTTAGCCGTAGAATCTGAGTCGCCTTTCATCTCAATCTTTCACAAGATTGAGTTGATATTGGTGTTTCTCTTTCCCTCCTCTAGTAATTTGCCCCTGTATTATCGGTCCTTTTTCACACCGACTGACAAATCACCTCAGCTTCGCATGGCGATACCAAGTACGAATAGAGTACATTTTTAGACAAATCTTATGAAAACTTCCATATATCACGTACCGCCTAGATTATCTTGTATCTATAAGTGAATGTGACTTACTTGTAATTCAGATGTCACTGCAAATCCCTTGCTATAAGCTTTCAAAAGATCGGTAGGCAATGAATGGATGGTAATTCTGTGGATGCTTTATTTCTTATAATGCTTTTTCTCGTCTAGTGAAGGCATTGAGGTCTTATCTGCATCGGACTTCATATCTCTCCTTTTCGTAGTCTTCCTACTGGCCAAGATGGATCTATTGATGATGATTGGTGACTTTATTGATCGTTTGTCAATGCTCTTGGTTATTTGATTCTCGGGTAGACATATACGATCAAGAGTCTCTGTAGACTGCGATTAGCGAGGTTGACATGGTAATCTCTCGCTATGGGGTGAGCACGGGTAGAGGACCAAGACAGATTGTTGCAGCCATCAAAGCAGTCGGGAATATAAAGTTGTGCTGTTTATAATAATTTCATCCAGGTTACAATTGTTCATTTATGGCGCACATGATAACCATTATGTTCCGAAATAGTTTGAATGCAAATAGATTTTTCATTTCTATTTCTAGAAGAGTTTCTAAACAAAAATAACCGTTTGATAACGACAAAAAAAATTTTCCTTTCGGATGGCGGGCAAAGGACGATCGACAACCTTTAATATAAAAAATAAAAATGATTTAGTAACAAAAAAAAAGTAAAGAATAAAATAAAATAAAATAAAATAAATCATAAAAAATAAAATAAAAATATCATTTTATTTTAAAATTAAAATATCCTTAAAAATAATTTATTTTTATTTATCATAAATAAATTATTTTAAATAAATTTATTTTAATTTTTAAATGAATAAAATGAATATATTTATTTTTATTTTTAATAAAATGAGGAGAGGCGGAGGAGGAAGAGGAGGAGGCAGAGACGTAGAGAAGATAAGGGAGGACTCACCGAAACTAGGGTTTAGTGAAAGAAATTATTTCTGATTTATCTTCCAAATTAATTTTTGAAATAGAAATCTATTCCAAAAATAGAAAACTGATTAGGTTTATCAAACAAGTTTCTATTCCAAAACAGTGCTGAATAGAAAAATTATTTATGGAACATAAATTTTGGTTATCATGCACCCCCTTAGCCTTTGACTGATGATATAGGTTGGTGCAAGCTTAACCTTTTCTTCTAGTATCGGCGCATCACGTTCTCCTTGTGAGCTCCACTTTGATGAAATGGGATGGATTCACTTATTTATTTGTGGACTACACTTCTTTCTTTTTTAAACGGTCATGACTTTATGTAGAAGTTGTCAATGAAATTTGAGGCTAACTATTTCAAATCCAAGTACCGGATAATGCCGCTTCACTTGGTTGGGTTTACTCTAGGCCATTGAAAAAGTAAGAGGTTTCAAACACTCAATATGGATTATGGTAATGTATCATGTTCCTTGATCAATAATGGAAAACATGAACCACCTAATCCTTCAAGAGGTTTTTTCGGTAAAATTATTATTATAACAAATAAGTTTTGAAAAACCCAACTGGTGGATAATTTAGGACCCATTTGTTTGGCTTTTGTTTTTGTTCCCCATAACACAATTTATGTTCTTTTGTTCCGGGGAAACAAAAAAAGAACATAAACACGTTGTTTACACTTTTGTTCCCAGGAACAAATTTGAAACAAAAACAAGAAACAAGAAAATCTTGTTTCTTGTTTTCCTAGAACACCTCTGAGAAACAATTTTTCTCTTTTCTATTTTTTTCTTCTCTTTCTTTTCTTCTTCTTTTTTTCTTTGGCTGGTGGCCCAGGCGTCGAGGGCCGTGACCTCGCTGAAGCGTCGCCTCGAGCTCGCTCGAGATCCGGCGAGGCCGTCGACCAAAAGGAAGAAAAATAAAAAATAAAAAATAAACAAAAAATTTATATAAGTTTACCAAACGTATTTATATTATTTTCTATTCCAAGAATATAAATTTTGTGCGATTACCAAACGCGTTCTTCTGTTCAAAAATTATTTTTCAGAACAGAAGTAGTTTTTCTATTTCTATTATCTTGAACAATTTTTTAATAGAAACGTTACTAAACGTGCCTTAGTAGTTGTTGCTTTGGGGGGTTGATGGTCAATAACAAGTGGAGCGTAGCATGCTCACAAAAGGCAATGGACTTACCTGATATTTTATTTCTTGCGAAAAGTGTCCAAGCAAGCAGCGTCTTTGCATATTTTATACTTGACAAAGTTATCTAGCTATTGCCCTAACAATTAAATCTTCAGTTTTCTTTCTTCTACTTTTCTAATAGCACTTAGTTGCTAGTCTTGCTTCACTTATAATCATTTTTACTATATTATAGTCCATTTAGAAAAAAAAAAAGTGAAATTCAGTCTTGTATAAATTTGTTTTCTTTGTTTGCTCACATATTGAAGAAAAAGTGAAATATAGTCTCATATGAGTTTAGTTTCTATTTTTGGCAGAACTCATGTAAGTTAGTTGGATGAAAGGAATTTGCTCTAGTTTTTTGTTGCTTTCTAATAAAAATGTATCTCCTGATTCAATTAATTTTCTTTTAGAGATTCTTGCCTTCAGAGTTTGGAAATGATGGGGATCATGTCCATGTTGTGGAGCCAGCAAAAACTGTATATGCTATCAAGGCCAAGGTCCGCCGCCTTGTTGAGGCCGAGGGAATCCCCTATACATATGTGGCTTCTAACTATTTTGCAGGTGACTACCTCAGGACATTGTCACAGCCCCCCTAGAGATAAAGTTGTCATCTTAGGGATGGAAATGCAAAACGTAAGAAGCAATTCGTCGAAATGTGCATTTTAATTAGTTTAAGATATTTCTGTACATTAATCACGATTTAATTATGGAAGTGATCAGTGTGAAGGGCAATTCTTGAAGCTTGAGAATCCCAGGGCAACGTCCTTTTCTGGAGATGTTGGGACTCTTACATCCATTATTCTTCACCGTCAGAGACTAATAGATTATATGGGTGTGTTGTGGTTTATCTTGGCATAATACTACCTAGTGGTCAGATCGTGAAGGTACTCTTTATGTATTTGGTTGAGAAAAGAACATATTGATGCATCTGTCTGCCGGTTGTCTGATGAATCCGTTTACCAAGAGAATTCTTCTTCAATTCGAGCTGAAAGTAACCTTAGGAAGATCAATGGCTCTGTGATTTATTTATTAGCCAAATTCTAAAACTCTCCATGTCAATATGCAGCGGTGTTTAACAAGGAGGATAACATTGGCACCTATACTATTAAGTTGTGGATGATCCAAGAACCTTGAACAAAATTCTGTACATGACCTCCTGCCAACACCTACTCTTTTAATGAGCTCATGTCATTGCGGGAGAGAAAGATCGGCAGGACCTGGAGAGGGTGTATGTTCCAGAGGAGGAGGCTCTGAAGAATATTCAAGGTTAGGGCTGCATTTCTATTGGATTTAAGCGCATAAATCGTCTCTATTCTCTCTAAGATTTAAAGCTTGTCCAATCATTGCAAAGGCGGCAGTTCCACTCAATGTGATATTGGCAGTATTCCATTCTATTTTCGTGAAAGGAGTCCAAACCAACTTCAAGATTGAGCCATCATTCGGAGTGGAAGCTTCGGAGCTCTACACCGATGTCAAATACACGACTGTGGATTAGTATCTAGATCAGTTTGTCTAATTATCAAACTCGACTGTACTTGTTAAATTTCTCACATCGTCTTGAATCATAAATAATATAGGATGCTGCTTCTCAGGATCCTAGTGTGAAATGTTGCTTCCACTGATCATCACATGGCATGTACAACCCCAAAGTCTGAGGATATCCTATGAAGTGCTAGGAGAACTTACTTATGTTTTGGAGATTAATATTAGGTTCATGGGCAAAGCCGAGCTAGCACAACGACACAGGTTTTTATTTTTATTTTTGTATATTGTATTGTCTTTCATGTCTAAATGATTCGTGGACGATCATTATCATGAAGTCAGATACTTAGAAAGGATGAAATTTCCGTCCTGAGCTGATTATGGATAATCTTAAAGAATGACAAGTTAAAACATACATAAACCGATTGACAAACTCCTCACAATATTGAGTTATCGTTAATGTTTCGGGGCTTTTATAGGCTGCAAGGAACGAACATGAACAAAAGAGACATTTGCTATAAATCTGGACAACTCTCGAACCAATTTCTTATCCCAAAAGCCTGGCATTTTGTGGATTGTTGTCTACTTAGGGATGCCTTTGGTTCAATTTTTCCAAACCCACCATAAATTAGGAATATTTAATGAAGAAAAATAAAATAGCTTATTTTGTCAAGTAAACAATCAATTACTGTAAAAGATTTCGTTCTTGAATTCCGTGGAGAGCATGCAGCCATCATAAGGCCCCTTTTGATTCGGCTTTCCTAAAAGTCTTTGAGCCCCAAAGATCATTGGGAAAATATTGAGCGTTTGACAAGTATTTTTAGAAGTCCATTAGCCAAATATCAATATTGGGACTTGCTTTGGCTTTTGGCATTTTGGAAATGCGAGTCCACTTCTATTGTTCATCTCTTGACTTTTTTTTTTTTTTTTTTTTTTTTACCGAGAGTTCAATTTATCTTCCGCATTCCTCAATTGCCGCAACCGAGATCTCGGGCTGTCGACGAGGCTGCCCGTGGTCGGGTGACCTCAAGTGCCACCGCTTGGGCCCCTTGCCCGCGCCAAATCTAGGCTCGCACAACCTAGGCAAGCATCGGCCGAGGTCATCGCGCAAACCCAGGTGACGCTGCTTGAGGTCGCGCGACCTCAAACATTGTCGCTTGGGCCTCGCCGATAGCCGGATCTAGGCTTGTGCGACCCAAGTGATGCCGCCCGAGGTCGTGGGAACCCAGCGACGCCACTGGGTCGCACGACCCGGTGACAACCCAAGCTAGCGTTGCCTAAGGTCGCACACACCCAAGTGACCTCGCTTGTGTCATGCAGACACAGATTTGGCCATCAGCGAGGCTTGGGTGGCGCCACCTGAGGTCGCGCAACCTTAGGCAATCTTGCCAGTGGCCAGATCTAGGTTCATGCAACCTCGGATAGCCTCAGCGGCGGAGTTTCATTGGATTTAATTTTTATTTAAAAAATAAAAAAATAGAATCCCTTTGCAAATATTGGGTTTACCAAACGATATTTACGTCAAAGTCACTTTCCAATGTACTTTAAATTATAATTTGCCAAATACTCAAGCATTTGGAAAACCCTTTAGCTCAAAGGTATTTGCATTTTGCCAAAGGCATTTCTTCAAAGTTGAACCAAACGGGCCCATAATCACGACAAAAATACACTGGTCGAAAAGTGAAGGATCCCAAAACTATGGGGACCAAAGTGAAATTTCCCTTGAAAGAGCCTCGCTTGCAAGGAAACGTAGACGATGTCGTTCCGCGGGCAAAAAACCTCTCCTCGCCTCGCCTCCCCTGTCCCGGTCCGGCCATCGGCATTCTTCTAGTTGCGAGCATTGCCGCCAATTAATAAGTGTGGGATTTTCTTTGTGTACTTAAAGGGATGATTGGGTGGGGCTAGACCCACCATATCCGCGTGCGGGTGCGTGAATAATTGGGCGATTTTGGCGCACTTAGCACTTAGCGCACCCGCGGTTTAATTAGCACTAATCCCTTTTTTTTTTTTTTTTTGTTATGTTATTAATTTTAATCAATTCAAAGGTTGCTTTTGTTTGAGAATTTTCGAAATTATTTAAAATAAAAATTCGAAATTTTATTTTAAAAAATTATTCATAATTTGTGTTTGTGTCTTTTCAAGACAACCTTTGGAAAAGATACTCTTTTAATTTGCAACTTTTCCTGAAGGGTTGCAATTGTTTGTTTTTTCAACTTCTTCTAAATGGATGTCTTTGTTTTTTCGTTTTTTTTTTTTTTTTGTGACCCAGGGAACCCCGCACGGCCAGCAGCCGAAGGTAAACCACTGGGGGCGACACGTGCTAGCCACCACACACACGTGCTACTGGGTAAGTCGCCAAGAAACTCAAAGCTAGCCTTCTTGCAACTTGCGTTGCGGAGCTTCGAACACTAAACCTCCTCAATGGAAGTCTAGCGCCTGCCGGTGAGCCACCGCGGCGGTGGTATGGATGTCTGGACAATTTTTGAAAGGACGCATTTGTTCATTTTTTGCAATTTTCATGAAGAGTTGCCTATGTTTTAAGAGTGTTTTATATATCTACATGTTAGTTTTCGGAAAAAAAAAAAAAAAAAAGAGATCATTTTTATCTTTTCAAGCATTCCTTCTGAAAACTATAACCATTCTTTCAATTGTTTCTAGAGAGACCTAGAGAAATACTAGAATTGCTATTTAGTATTCTCAATTTTGAGACTTTGTTGTATCCTTAAGGATATTTGCTGGTGACCATTAGTAACATTATGGAGCAAATAAATCTTTAAAGAAAGTAATATCACGTCTCAAAGTCCGACTTGAGTACTCTAAATATCCGTTTTCATTGTTCTACCCAATTCGAAGCCATATTTTCCCAACATGTAGTTGTCTCTTGTCCTCCGCATGCATTTTCCCTTCTTTTGGGTTCTATCAAAAAAAGAAAAGAAAAGAAAGAAGCCATAAAAAATATACAAATTATGTCAACTGTGATATATTTACTCTAAGCTTCTTTTTTTTTTATAACATAATAATCCTCAAACTATGCCCAATGCGATGCATTTATTATAAAAATTTTCTTGCTGTGTGACATATTTATCTCTAACAAGGTTCATCAAATGATTTTCTAGCTAAAACAATGTTGGTTCATTCATGTTAATACCTTTTGCCTTCCATCATCCATGTAGGGAGATTTTTAATTGTCCTTATAAACCGAATCTTGACAAAAAAGTAAATGTGTTATGTAAGTATAAGTTTTGGTTTTTAATATCATACAAAAATATTTAAGGTAAATGTGTAAGAGCGAGTATAGTTTGAAATTTTTATGGTCTTTTCCCTCCCCAAAAAAGAAATGGCCCTGGTGTACTTGACCAAGAAATATAACTACCTTTTGAAAATTGTTTGTTAGTGATAACACGCTAAAGGGTTTTTCTTTAGCTTATAATACGTTTTAATGTGCTCCGAATTATGTCCATGCTATTTAAGGTTTCGTTGGCTAATTCTTTTCCCATGGGCCGTCAAGGCTTAAGTGGCCCGTTGACGATCGTTTTTACCATTGCTCATATATTTTCATGTCGCCATAACTCTCTCAATGTTAAGAGTGTTTATAGTTGGATGAACTTTTCGACGACCATTTACCAAATCAAGGAGATGGATAAAAACCGACTGATCCTGATATAAAAGGAAAATGTCAAAGAGTGCTCCTTAGGCACATGTTAAGTCTTATTAAATTTGATTTGAAACTTTGAGGTTTATTATTTGAAGCAAGCAATTTTATTATAATATCTAATCATAATTGTATTGAAAGGTGTTACTTTTAAATTTCTTCATACTTTTATAAAAATTAACAGGATTTACACCAATTGGTCAATGCCTTGAAAGGTCCCAACTTCATTAATGCTTCGAAGACTTTTGTAGATACCTCGACCTTTCGAAAATGATGAATCAGGACATATTCACGAATCTGGAGAATGATGAATCGAGAAATCTTCATGAATCTGGACAATCAGAATTTTTTTTTATTAAATCAAAAACCGTTGAAAAAAGCCAATTTACATGGTCGTCGTTACATAAATGATGAATCAGGACATCTTCACCCAGGTCGGTTCTCCTGTCTATTTCCTCGTGAGCCCTTTAGGGACCTGCTCATGTCCAAAGAACTTGGACAATTTCTAGAACCAATTCCTATCTATAAAAGCCCGACCGTTCGTTGAAGACAGGAATCTCGCTTTTTATACCCCCTTCTCTCTCCAGTCACGGCAGAGTCGCTTCTAAAACCGATCGAGTTCGCCGGAAAATACCGCGCCTCCGCCGTGAAAACCACTCGGAGATGGCCGCGAAGAGCAAGGTCCTGGTGATCGGAGGCACTGGATACATCGGAAAGTTCATCGTGGAAGCCAGTGCTAAGTCCGGTCGCCCTACCTTCGCTCTCGTGAGGGAGTCCACTCTCTCCAACCCCGCCAAGGCCAAGATCGTCGAAGGTTTCGAGAGCCTCGGCGTCACTTTAGTTCACGTGAGTAGTTCTTCCCGTGCGTGTGCCATCGTGTTCGCTTCGCACCTTTGGTTCTGCTTCGAGAAAAATCGAAGCGTCGCCTGCCGTTATGTCTCGTTCCGCATTTCTGAGAAATGTTTTTAGCAGTAGAATCGGAGTCGATTTTCATCTCGATCTTTCGTGAGATCGCGGTTGATGGAGTCACGTTACGATTTGGTGTTTCTCTTACGAACGAGTACATTTGTAGACAAATCTTCCGAAAATTTCCATATGTTATGTACTGTATAGATGCATTTTGGTAAGATGCCTTGTTATAGCATTTTGAAGATCGGTAGGCAATGTGTGGACGAGCGTTATACTACGGATAGTAGCATTTTGAAGATCGGTATTAAGTTTTATCTGCATCGGATTATGTATTCCTCATTTTCTTAGTCTTCCTGCCGGTCAAAATAGGATTTTTTGATGATTGCTAACTTTATTGATTGTTTGTCCATGCTCTTGGTTATTTGATTCTCAGGGAGACATATACGATCAAGAGAGTCTGTTGAATGCAATCAAGCAGGTCGATGTGGTAATCTCTGCTGTGGGGCGAGCACAAATAGAGGGCCAAGACAGGATTGTTGCTGCCATCAAAGCAGCTGGGAATATCAAGGTCGTGCTGTAACGTATTAAAATGTAAAATTCAGTCTCATGTTTTATTTATTTGCCAGAACTCATGTAAGTTTGTTGGATAAGGGGAATATGCTCTAGTTTTTGTTGCTTTCTAATAAAAATGTTTCTTCTAATTCAATTAATTTTCTTCTCAGAGATTCTTGCCTTCAGAGTTTGGAAACGACGTGGATCGTGTCCATGCGGTGGAGCCAGCAAAAAGTGCATTTGCTATCAAGACCAAGATTCGCCGCCTTGTTGAGGCCGAGGAAATCCCTTATACCTATGTTTCTTCTAACTTTTTGCGGGTTACTTCCTCCCAACATTGTCACAGCTTGGGGCTACAGCTCCCTAGAGATAAAGTTGTTATCTTAGGGGATGGAAATGTAAAAGGTAAGAAGCAACTTGAGATTCGCATTTTAATTCCTTGAGATTTTTCTGGAAATTTTCACAACTTAATTATTGTAGTAATCAGAGTGGGGCAGTTCTTGAAGCTTGAGAATTCCAAGCATCTTCTGTATCTGGAGATGTTGGCCATTAGTCTTCTCTTTCAGATATTAATAGATGATATGAAAGTTCTGTGGTTTTTCTTGGCACAATACTGCCTAGGCGGCAGATCATGAAGGTTATTTTAACGCAGTTGGGAGAGGAAGAACATATGGATGCAGCTGTCTAGTGATTTTGTTTACTGAGAAAGTTCTTTGAATGCGAGCTGAGCGTAACTCTAGGAATATCAATGGCTTATAGTTATTAACCAAATTCTAAAATTCTCCCTGTCAATACACAGCGGTGTTTAACAAGGAGGATGACATTGGCACCTATACCATCAAAGCCGTGGATGATCCGAGGACCCTGAACAAAATTCTGTACATCAGACCTCCTGCCAACACCTACTCGTTTAATGATCTCGTGTCTTTGTGGGAGAGAAAGATCGGCAAGACCCTGGAGAGGGTTTATGTTCCAGAGGAGCAAGTTCTGAAGAACATTCAAGGTCAGGGATGCGTTTTCATTAGATTTAAGCACGTGTATTGTCTATTTCTCTCTGAGATTTAAGTATTCTGAAGTCAATCGGTCTACTTGTATTGTCATATTGCAGAGGCGGCAGTTCCACTCAATGTGATATTGTCCATATCTCATTCTGTTTTCGTGAAAGGGGACCACACTAACTTTGAGATTGAGCCATCTTTCGGGTGGAAGCTTCGGGCTCTATCCCGACGTCAAATACACGACCGTGGATCAGTACCTTGATCAGTTTGTCGATAGTCGAAACTGACGTGTTTGGTAAATTTCTCACATTGGTTTGAATCATGAATAATATAGGATTCTGCTAGTTAGGATCCTTGTGTGAAATGTCACTCCTGTTGATCAACTTATGGCGACGAGGACATGCTATGAACATTCGATGTGTGTGCATCTATGCAGTGCTTAGAGAAGTTACTCCTGTTTAGGAGTTTGATATGGCTTTATGGGCCAAGCTATGGGAAGCTGAAAGTTAAACACGGGTTTCTCTACTTTTGTATATTATATGTGGTACGTCCTTGGTGTGGGTAATGAAATGGAGCCTGCCAATGATGAGGTCGAGCCTTGGCCCAGGCATGTGAATTGTGAGGTCGATCCTTGGTGAGGGCATCGAGGTCTTCGCCGAGGCCTGGCGATTGACGGGGGAAGAAGAGGAAAAAGTACGTAAGAAATGAAAAGAAAATGAATGATAAAAAAGAGAGCGAAAATAATATATATATTTTTAAAATTTTCAAAAAAAAATTCTTGTGAGCGTTGTTGGAAGGCTGACGCTGATTTTATCTGGAAAGTATCCACACTTTTGAGGTGTATTCGATATTCGGACAAGTGTTTGATATGTTTTTGACGCTTGAGTTAACAAGTGTTGAAAAATTGGATATGTAATCAATTCTATTGACACATGAATTTGGAATTACACTTTGACATGTTTCGACATGTAGTTTATAGGTGTCGAAAAATTTGATACGTGGTCAATTCTCTTGACACAGTGAATTTTGACATGCGATTTCGACATAGTCAATTTAATTTTTTTAATAAATAAGGAGTCAAAATATAAATATGTAAAAAAAATAAATAGTAATAAAAATAATAAAAGGGAGAAATGAGGACTCTTTTCTTTTTAACTTTCATTTTCTTCTAAAATCATTCTAATCTATTTTATTGTTATTATTTATTTATTTGTGAATTTGAATAAAAGTATACATTTAATATACGTGTCCTAATGTGTTGGAATTTTTTTTAAAGAAATGTCATGTCGTATTGCGTGTCACGTATCGATGTCAATATAACTTAGGATTGTATCGTAAAGAAAATCATTAAAAAATTTAGAACTAAATTGACCAAATCAAATTATTTAAAATTGAATTGGTGACATATTAAAGGTTTAACAACTTTTTACTAGTCATTCCATATTTCGACACTTGTAATGTTGCTTTTTTCTCCCATAGAGGTTACGGATTATGAATATATTAATCTTGTGTCGGCCAATTAATTAAAGAACGGTAATCACCTTCCTAGGAAAAAAATTATTGAATCTTGAAACAATAGCATAGCGGCTATGAAGCTCTATAATATCATGCTACCATTTGAATGTAGAGTTCACACCATTTTCTTATCTTTTTCACATGATAAAAGTCAACATGAAAAAGTGGTTCAACTACTTTCTCATCAATTATGATTACTTAAATTTATAGCACCATCAAAATTAAATTTTCTTTTTTTTCCTCGCTAAGTTAAAATCTGTCCTACTTCACAATAATTCAGTTGATCACTAAAATCAAACAAAATCGTTATCTTCCGTCTATTTTCCCACTTTCCATGTACCCTTTTTCCAATGAAGGATTTATCTCAGCAAGAAAAATTATTTCAATGAAAAGACAATTACGCCCTTCCGGAATCATTTAATGACACTCCATTCCGTCACAAAGACAAGAATCCTCCTTTAGCGCTCTCTCTCTCCCCCAGTTACAGTCACTTTAGGGCGCGAATAATAACCATTCTTGCCAGAAATTGATTTTTGAAAGAGAAATAGATTTTTCTATTTTTATTTATACATGAGTTTCTAAGCAAAAATATCCGTTTGATAATAATACAAAATTTTTATTCTAAAAATAGAAATTTATTTATAATTACACAAAATTTCTGCCTTTCGGACGGTAGTAACTAGTGGACGGCGCGGTGGTCGGCGATCGGCGGTGGCTAGCCGCCGGCGGGCGCGGTAGTGGCCAATGAACGGCAAACAGCCAGGACAACAGATAGCAAAAGACGGTGGCAACGGCGGCGGCGACCAACGGCGGCCAACGAATGGCGACAGCGACCATCCATGGTTGTCGGCGACAATGGATGGACGACCGATTCATAGTAAGGACAAATAATAAAAAGAATTTTTATTTCTCATTTCTGTTCCGAAATAAAAAAAAAAATAGAAAAATTTTATTTCTGATTTCTATTTCAAACCTATTTCTGAAACAAAAATCTATTTCGGAAATAAAAAAATAAAATAATTTTATCAAAGGATTCCTATTCTAGACTAAATTGTTTCTAGAACAGAAATTTTGGTTTGTCATGCACTCATTAGAGACCGATCAAGTTTGCCGGGAAGAATGACGCCTCCGCCGTGAAAACCCCCTCCAAGATGGCCGAGAAGAGCAGAGTCCTGGTGATCAGAGGATGCATCGGAAAGTTCATCGTGGAAGCGAGTGCTAAGTTTGGTCACCCTATCTTCGCTCTTGTGAGGGAGTCCACTCTCTCTGACCTCGCCAAGGCCAACATCGCTGAAGGTTTCAGGAGCTTAGGTGTCAATTTAGTTCTTCCGATGCAATCCTGTTCGTTTCTCGCATTCGGTGCTCCTTTGAGGAATCGAAGCGTCCCCTACCGTTTATCTCATCCGTCGTTTCAAGAAATGTCTTTAGCCGTAGAATCTGAGTCGCCTTTCATCTCAATCTTTCACAAGATTGAGTTGATATTTGGTGTTTCTCTTTCCCTCCTCTAGTAATTTGCCCATGTATTATCGGTCATTTTTCACACTGACCGACAAATCACCTCAGCTTCGCATGCCGATACCAAGTACGAATAGAGTACATTTTAAGACAAATCTAATGAAATATATATATATATATATATATATATATATATATATATATATATATATCATGTACTGCCTAGATGAGCTTGTATATATAAGTGAATGTGACTGACTTGTAATTCAGATGTCACTGCAAATCCTTGCTATAACCTTATAAAAGATCAGTAGGCAATGTATGGATGCTAATTCTGTGGATGCTTTATTTCTTATAATGCTTTTTCTCGTCTAGTGAAGGTATTGACATCTTATCTGCATCGGACTTCATATCTCTCCTTTTCGTAGTCTTCCTACTGGCCAAGATGGGATCTATTGATGATGATTGGTGACTTTATTGATCGTTTGTCAATGCTCTTGGTTATTTGATTCTCAGGTAGACATATACGATCAAGAGTCTCTGTTGACTGCGATTAAGCAGGTTGACATGGTAATCTCTGCTATGGGGTGAGCACGGGTAGAGGACCAAGACAGGATCGTTGCAGCCATCAAAGCAGTCGGGAATATAAAGTTGTGCTGTTTATAATAATTTCATCCAAGTTACAATTGTTCATTTAGCCTTTGACTGATGATATAGGTTGGTGCAAGCTTAACCCTTTTTTTTCTAGTATCAGCGCATCACGTTCTCCTGTGAGCTCCACTTTGATGAAATGGGATGGATTCACTTATTTATTTGTAGACTACACTTCTTTCTTTTTTAAACGGTCATGACTTTATGTAGAAGTTGTCAGTGAAATTTGAGGCTAACTATTTCAAATCCAAGTAGCGGATAATGCCGGCTTCACTGTGGTTGGGTTTACTCTAGGTCATTGAAAAAGTAAAGGTTTCAAGCACTCTATATGGATTATGGTCATGTATCCTGTTCCTTGATCAATAAAGGGAAACATGAACTACCTAATCCTTCAAGAGGTCTTTTCGGTAAAATTATTATTATAGCAAATAAGTTTTCAAAACCCAACTGGTGGATAATTTAGTAGTTGTTGCTTTGGGGGTTGATGGTCGGTAATGAGTGTAGCGTAGCATGCTCACAAATTCTTTCTTCTACTTTTCTAATAGCACTAGTGGCTAGTCTTGATTCACTTATAATCATTTTTACTATATTATAGCCCATTTAGAAAAAAAGAAGAAGTGAAATTCAGTCTTGTATAAGTTTGTTTTCTTTGTTTGCTCACATATTGAAGAAAAAGTGAAATATAGTCTCATATGAGTTTGGTTTCCATTTTTGGTAGAACTCATGTAAGTTTGTTGGATGAGGGGAATTTGCTCTAGTTTTTGTTGCTTTCTAATAAAAATGTATCTCTTGATTCAATTAATTTTCATTTTAGAGATTCTTGCCTTCGGAGTTTGGAAATGATGGGGATCGTGTCCATGCTGTGGAGCTAGCAAAAACTGTATATGCTATCAAGGCCAAGGTCCGCCACCTTGTTGAGGCCGAGGGAATCCCTTATACATATGTGGCTTCTAACTATTTTGCAAGTGGCTACCTCGGGACATTGTCACAGCCCCCTAGAGATAAAAAGTTGTCATCTTAGGGGATGGAAATGCAAAACGTAAGAAGCAATTCGTCGAAATGTGCATTTTAATTAGTTTAAGATATTTCTGTACATTAATCACGATTTAATTACAGTAGTGATTAGTGTGAGGGGCAGTTCTTGAAGCTTGAGAATCCCGGGGCAACGACCTTTTCTGGAGATGTTGAGACTCTTACATCCATTAGTCTTCACCGTCGAGACTAATAGATGATACGAGTGTGTTGTGGTTTATCTTGGCATAATACCACCTAGTGGTCGAATCGTGAAGGTTCTCTTTATTTATTTGGTTGAGAAAGAACATATTGATGATTACTGTCCTGCCGGTTGTCTGATGAATCCGTTTACCAAGAGAATTCTTCTTCAATTCGAGCTAAAAGTAAACCTTGGAAGATCAATGGCTTTGTGATTTATTTATTAGCCAAATTCTAAAACTCTCCACATCAATATGCAGCAGTGTTTAACAAGGAGGATGACATTGGCACCTATCTTGTTAAAGTTGTGGATGATCCAAGAACCTTGAACAAAATTTTGTACATTAGACCTCCTGCCAACACCTACTCTTTCAATAAGCTCATGTCATTGCGGGAGAGAAAGATCGGCGGGACCCGAAGAGGGTGTATGTTCCGAGAGGAGGAGGCTCGAAGAATATTCAAGGTTAGGGCTGCATTTCTATAGGATTTAAGCGCATAAATCGTCTTTGTTCTCACTAAGATTTAAAGCTTGTCCAGTCATTGCAAAGGCAGCAGTTCCACTCAATGTGATGTTGGCAGTATTCCATTCTATTTTCGTGAAAGGAGTCCAAACCAACATCGAGATTGAGCCATCATTCGGAGTGGAAGCTTCGGAGCTCTACACCAATGTCAAATACATGACTGTGGATTAGTATCTGGATCAATTTGTCTGATTATCAAACCCGACTATACTTGTTAAATTTCTCACATCCCCTTGAATCATAAATAATATAGGATACTGCTTCTCGGGATCCTAGTGTGAAATGTTGCTCCCAGCTGATCATCACATGGCATGTACAGCCCCAAAGTCTGAGGACATCCTATGAAGTGCTTGGAGAAATTACTTATGTTTTGGAGATTAATATTAGGTTCATGGGCAAAGCCGAGCTAGCACAACGACACAGGTTTTCTATTTTTGCATATTGTATTGTCTTTCATGTCTAAATGATTCGTGGACGATCACTATTGTGAAGTCAGATACTTAACGTGTTAGAAAGGATGAAATTTCTGTCCTGAGCTGATTATGGATAATTTTAAAGAATGACAAGTTAAAACAGACGTTAACCAATTAACAAACTCCTCACAGTATCGAGTTATCGTTAATGTTTTGGGGGCTTTTATAGGCTGCAGGGAGCAAACACGAACAAAAAGAGACATTTGCTGTAAATCTGGACAACTCTCAACCAATTTCCTATCCCGAAAGCCCGGCATTTTGTGGATTGTTGTCTTCTTAGGGATGTCTTTGGTTCAGTTTTTCCAAACCCACCATAAATCAGGAATATATAATGAAGAAATATAAAATAGCTTATTTTGTAAAGAAGTAACAATCAATTACTGTAAAAGATTTCGTTCTTGAATTTCGTGGAGAACATGTAGCATCATAAGGCCCCATTTGATTCAACTTTCTCAAGGGGCTTTGAGCCCTAAAGCTTATTGGGGAAAACATTGAGCATTTGGCTAGTATTTTTAGAAGTCCATTGGCCAAATATCAATATTAGAATCTACTTTGGGCTTTCGGTATTTTGGAAATGCGAGTCAACTTCTACTGTTCATCCCTTGACTTTTTTTTTTTTTTTTTAATCGAGTTTCCTCAATCGCTAGAAACTAGATATGGCTGCCGACGAGGTTGCCTATGGTCGAGTGACCTCGGGCGTTGCCGCTTGAGCCTCGCTAGCTGCCAAATCTAGGCTCGCGCAACCCGGGCAAGCATCGCTGAGGTCATCGCACGAACCCGGGCAAAGGTTGTTGTGCGAACCCGGGCGACATTGAGGTTGCGTGACCTCAAGCATTGTCGCTTGGGCCTCGCCGGTAGCTAGATCTAGGCTCGCGCAACCCGGGTGACCTTGCTTGTGTCATGCGGACATAGATTTAGCTGTCGGAGAGGCTTGGGTGGCGCCACCGAGGTCGCAAAACTTGAGGCAACCTTCCGGCGACGGATCTAGGTTCATGCAACCTCGGCCAGCCTCGGTAGAGTTTCATTGGATTTAATTTTATTTAAAAAATAAAAAATAAAAGCCCTTTGCAAATATTGGGTTTACCAAACGATATTTACATCAAAATCACTTTTCAATGCACTTTAAATTATAATTTGCCAAATACTCGAGCATTTCGGAAAATCTCTTTAACTCAAAAGTATTTGCATTTTGTCAAAGCATTTCTTCAAAGATGAACCAAATGGGCCATGAGTGAGGAAAATGTTTTCCACTTTATGCTCCGTTCGTTTCGCGGAAAATATCATGTTTTCGGAAAACATTTTCCTGGAAGTCATTTTCCAGGAAAATGACTCTATTTTCCGATGTTCGGCCAAAATCTAAAATTTGAGTGGAAAATATTTTCCGCTGTTCGTTAGTTCATTTAATTGTTTGGAAAAAATATCAAAAATTGAATTTTAATATTTTAATTGACCAAAAAAAATTATTTTATTTATTTATATTTTTTTTAAAAATGATTTTTTAAATGATTTATATTTTTAAAATAGAAATTTTTATTATTTATTATTTATTTTTCTTTTCCTTCCTCCTTCCTCCTCCTTCTTCCTCCTCCTTCGTCCCAAGTCGCCTCCTTCCTCCTCCTTCTTCCTCCTCCTTCCCGCCACCGCCTCCTTCTGGCGTGACGATGGCCGGCTGCCCAGCCGGCCGACCAAGACCGGTGGCCGGATCAGGCGAGCTCGAGGCTCGGCCCGATCTCACCCCGGAGCTCGCCGGATCCGGCGACAGAGCTCGAGCTCGCTCGGATCGGGGCCCGAGCTCGGCCGTTAGATCCGGCGAGCCGCGAGCTTTGCCGCCCAGATCCGGCGAGCTCGAGGCTCGGCCGATCTCACTCGGCGCCGGATGCGGCGAGCTCGAGGCTCGCCCCGGCGCGTCGGATCGCGACGAGCTTGAGCTCGCCGGATCGGGAGCCCGAGCTCTGTCGCTAGATCCGTGCGAGCCGCGAGCTCCGCAGCCGGATCCGACGGGCTCACGGCTCGCGGCCGCACAACCGGCGGACAGCGCGGCGAGCTCCGGCCTCCCGGCGCCGCCGCGGTGCTCCCTCTTGAGTCGGATCCTCCCAGGCGCGAGCC
Source organism: Eucalyptus grandis (assembly GCF_016545825.1). Taxonomy (NCBI): domain Eukaryota; kingdom Viridiplantae; phylum Streptophyta; class Magnoliopsida; order Myrtales; family Myrtaceae; genus Eucalyptus; species Eucalyptus grandis. The sequence goes on from NC_052613.1 coordinate 991,024, forward strand.
GAGCAGGGAAAACGGAGCGCGGCGGCGCCCGGACGGAGCGGGCGGGCGGAGCGTGCGGGTAGGGCGGAGGGCGATCCCGAAGAAGGAAGCCATTGCGACGGGGAGAGCAAGAAAGAGAGAGAGAGAACGAGAACGAAGGAAAAGGAGCTGGAGCGCGAGCTGCGGAAAATGACTTCCTCTTTTCAAAGGAAGTCATTTTCCGCCATTCAAGAAATTTTCCATTGACCGGAAAATATTTTCCGTTGACCGTGTATTTTCCGCCATCCGAACACCGGAAATTCAGGAAAATATTTTCACTGGAAGTTATTTTCCGCGAAACGAGCGGAGCATAATTAGTGAAAAATATTTTCCCCTAATTTAGAAGACTTTTTTTCTTTTATTCATTTTCCATAAAACGAAATGCTGGAAAATTCGGAAGACACTTTCTTAGAAGTTATTTTCCATGAAACGAATGGAGCATAAAGGAAAAAGAAAATAAAAAAAAAGAGAAGAAGGAAAAAGAAAAGAATTGAAAATTCAAATTATTAAAAAAACAAGAAAGAATGGGGTTAGTAGGTTATGAGACAAGAGAGTGAGTAAGGAAAATATTTTTCCTAATTTGAAAAGTGAAAAACATTTTCCCCTCTTAAGAAGACTTTTTTCTTGGTGGAAAATAATTTCCACAACTAGTTATTTTTTCATGAAACGAACACTAAAAAATTCGAAAAATATTTTTTCGGAAGTTATTTTTCGTGAAACGAACAGACTCTTAATAAAGCTTTGATCTACGTTTGTTTGTATATATTTGCATTTTCAGTCCCTCTCTCACATGAACTCCTCAAAACAAGCATCTCATCCGACAAGTCACACAACATCAACAACAGAGAAAGCAAAATAGATTGCAGCTCAAATAAATGTCTGAGTAGCTGAAATGTTTTACCATTGTCTTTGATAAATTCAAGGACCTCAACTTCGACAGATGCTCAAACCAACAGGTGCTTGATAATGAAGAGTTTGCGTCGAGCATCAGGTCTGAGTGCTGCATCCCCTCTTCGCCTTGTGGGATATTAGTAGCCACTGTCCAAACCTTTTCTAAGCTAATCACTTTGATTGAAACAAAAAATGAGGTATCCTACACAAAGGAATTTTGTTGATAAAAGAATAAACCATACTGGAAAGAATATACACGGTGGAGGAAGGGAAGAAAACAATCAAGTGCATATGATTGTCAACAAAATAGAATCAGTGAAATTCACTCAGTCAGAAACAAAGATGGTCTTTGGAGAGTATTCAGCATCCACGGTAATCCATCTCAGTATAACATTTATTTTTCTCATTGCTGGAACCGAAAAACCTCTCTTCACTGCATTGCTTTGGAACTGACTAATGTGATGAAATTTCTCTCTCACCAAAGCACTACAAGCCATTCAATGCTAGAACAGTACCGTCTGCTTCACAACTGCTCGCACCAGAACTGTGCTGTTCATCTATTATCTTCTTAACATTCAGCATGTAAAGATCAGTCAGTATGGAAGGTCTCCTTGAGGAAGATCCCAGTTATCATCTTCTTCATCATCGGCCCTTTTCTTCTGAGGCATCTCTTTTTTAGCCTGCTTTGCCAATTTAGCTTGTGGGCGCCTGGGCAGAGTCAAAAAGAAGTGAGCAAACGTTATTGGGAAGTCTCAATTGGTCTGTGCAAGAGCATATTGAAAGATCACAAGATTCAACTACCAGAAATCTTTGATCCAACATATAGATAAAAGGTAATGCATTTTCATCACCATCATCAAGAGAGCAGATGAATTTGACTGGCTACATTGCAAAATGATCAATATTTCTCATGCACAAAGTTTCCGAAGTAAATGAACATGGCTTCTGATTCAATTGCATCGATATGCTGAAACAGTCGCAGGACATTGAACTTCCCCAGTAAAGATTGATTCTTTGCTCAAATTCTGCATTTAATTTGAGATTTAACCGACCATATCTCAATCCCAATGATAACTCAAGGTCATCACTCCCTAGTTTGAAGTCGATGGAGAAACAGCCGCATATTTTCCTGGCTACCCGGCAATCATGGAATGATATTGGCTAGTTTGACAAAACATGCCTGCTAGCTATGAAGAGAAGTGATAAGACTTAAATCTCAAACTAGCTCTTGGATTCTGCTACTAGTGACGATCTAATTTCAATGCTACCATCAAGTTTTTCTCCAGAACTTGGCCGGTCATTGTTATCCTCTAATTCAAATTCCAATGCCCATCAGTTCTGATAACAGCTTTGCTATGTCATTATAACTTCCTTATGCACCAAGAACTACCGTTCTCTCATCAATTCAAACAAAACAGAAACAAAATAGAAAAAACAGACAAACCCAATGGCGGAGGGCTGGAGGCTAATCATGCAAAGAATTTCTGAATTCAGGAAGTCAGAAAAATCAGAACTTGCAAGATCAAATACCCACAACTGCGAATTCTCAAAACAAAGATCTCATTCAAGAACCCGATCAAAAAGAGAAAAGAAAGAGAATACCTCCGGCGATTCCGTCTGGCAGCTTCTCGAGTCTTCCGCTTCCTGTACTCCTGCTGGGTCTCGAAGAACCGCCTGCGCCGGCATTCTGGGATGATCCCGGCCTTGGCGACCTCCCTCCTGAACCGATTCACCAGCCTCTCCTCCGGCTCGTTGTCGTCCACGGTTATCTGCACGTTATACGTCGATTTGAAGAAAAGGGTGTTCGCGTACGCCAGCGCAGGGCACGCGGTCGACATCGCCGCCGGCGACGGCGACGGACCAACGTCGGCCACGAGCGGCTCCCACTTCCGGCGGTGGGCGTCGGCGGGCTGGGGCGGAGGTGGAGCCATGTCACTGCGCTCGAAGAGGGAGGAGGAGGAGGTGGTGGGGTTGACTTGGGAGGAAGAAGAGAGGAGAGGAAGTTGGCGGAGAGCGAGGAGGCGCTGATCATGGTCGTCGACTACGTTGTTGTCGTTCGCTTTCTCGGTGTCTGGGTCATTCCTTAATTTTTGTCTGTACTGTGTCAGTGGCCATTCCTGTCTTGGCCCACTTTAATGATGCTGGCCCAAAATCATCTGTTGGAGAATTGGGGAACATGGGATTTCTCGATCCTCCCCTTGGTAGATCAAAACCTTAACGTATGACTTTTCATCACATTAATTAGATCATAAAATTTTCAATTATATCAATTTATTTCTAAACATTTTGACGATTTGCTAATTTAATCATAGATCTTTCAATTTTATTAATTTAGGTCTAAATAACAAGTTTAAAACTAAAATGACAAATCTTTAAAAAATTTAGGACTATATGGACACAATGGAAATAGTTAGCACTAAATTAAAAAATTATCAAATTTTATGATTTAATTGACATATTAAAAGTTTAAAATCGAATTGACTGCCATATAATGGATTTAGAGCTTTTTTAGACAAATATGCAGAAAAATTTCAAGAACTAAATCTGAATACATCATCCATAAGCACACCTTTGGCATTGGCTTTTTCGAAGGGAATTTCCATAGATAGTGTGATTTGCTATAAGAAAAAAAAAACAATCAGCGAGAACAGTCGGGTGTTTTTCGATATTTGACCTTATTGAATATTTTCTCCGAGCCATCGCCGGCACACTGCAACGGGACAACAACCGCGCATCATTCACCTTTCTACAAGCCCACCGGCCAGCAGTCTCCAGAGAAAAAAAGAACTTCAATTACAGCAGGTACGGGAACTTGTTGACCTGAACATTCTTTTTAACCGCAAGAAAATTATGACATCCATTTTCACAGATAAATGGTTCGCAGGTTTGGTTGGACTTTCCCCGAGGGCTTTGGGCCCCGGCCAAGCCCTTGGGAAAAAATTTTGTGTTTGGCAAAACTTTTGAATCTTTCTTTGGTGGAACGTGGGCATTCCACAAGTGAAAGCCCAATGCTAGGGTAGAGTTTGCTTTCAGCTTTGGCATTCTGAGAGTTACTGTTCATTCTTCTTCTTCACCGTCTTCTTCCCCGTTCGGTTCTTCTTCCCCCGCCCGAGTCGGTCGAGTTTCGCGGTTGACGGCGCTCGGCCTGGCGCGGGCTGCCCGGATGCCTCGCCCGAGGTCGCGCAACCTCGGTCGAGGTGGCTGAGTCGGGCGACCTCGGGTGTCGCCCTGGGTCGCTAGACCTCGGGCGGCGCCGCCCGTGGCCGCGCGACCTCGGGCGTCGCCCGAGGTCGGCGTGTCGCTGAGATCGGCGCCACCCGGGCGTCGCCGAGGCGACCTCGGGCGAGCCGCTCCCGCCACCACCAGCACCACCGCCACCAGCCGCACCCCACGATCACCAACTGCATCTCCTCCTCCCTTTTCTTTTTTTCATTTTTCTTTCTCCCTTTTCTTTTTTTCATTTTTCTTTTTACTTTGAAATAGCTTTGCAAAGCATACACAAAAAATTGATTTCCAAACACACTTCCCTTCCCAAAATGCTCATTCTCTCAAGGATACTTGGGGAAATGCAAAGCCATTTCCCCAAAGTTGAACAAACGGGTACAAGCAGGCATTTTAAAGTTATAGAACGTTAAGCAGTTTACACCAATGCGCCGCGCTTCTCGGGATCTGACATACATCATTGTGAGCTTTGGGAATAGGAAGAAAAGAACATAAATTTATAAAAAAAAGATCAGCCACTTGTGCACCAATCCATTCCCAAAAGTCGGGTACGACGAACCATTTGTCGTATCTTGCATCTTGTCATCCCCTACTCGGAGTGGATCAAGTCGCCTTTCGGACACAGAGTCGGGTGAAGAAAGAACCCTGATCCATTTCGACACCTCCATCTACTGGATCTCCATCACCGGAAGAGCTTGCCCCAGCTTCAGCAGCCGTGAGGTCCTCTGAAATGCCAGCTCACTTGCTCTCACCTGATTCTGATCTTCCACAGAGGCAGAGGGACTGCTAATCTAGAAAAGCATCATTACTTGGCTCATATTCAAGAAGACTTGCCTCTTGGTCCTAAGTTGCCCCTGCCAGGAAACAGTGAAGCACAGGACATGCTTATTTCCACGAGGACTAGAAAAGCAGGAACCGAAACCCCTCGCTGGAGTGTTTTCCTTTGTACGCAGGATTTCTTCCAAGTTTCCTGTGCCCAACCAATGACTTTTAACTGACGCCAAATAATATCAAATGGTAAAGAACTAATAGAGCACTTACATTGAGAGTCGATGATGTGCACGGTGCGAGCAGGTATTGTTGGGGAAGATTCATCTAGAATTCTATACTTCCTCTAATTCCTCTAGGGATTTTAATTATTCCCTTGGACAGATCAGATGGGAGGCTGATGTTCTTTGACTTGACAGCAGTTTCTGCAGTTGATTCTAATACCCGTGAAGCTTGAAGGGCCATCTCAGCATGACGTTGGAGACATGACATAGCTAACTACAAGAAGGGAGATACGATTTTGGTCATTCATGTAAAAAATACTTGATGAATGAACTTCACTATTGTCAGATTACAACCAATGTTGCACATGTTAAAATCCTAGATATATTTCAAATTGATATCATATGAGCTAAGCGAAAAGTGGAAAGAAATGAAAAAAGGAGTGAACAAACAAGCAGTCACAGCGGATCTCAACCTAAGACCAAGACAAGGTCACCTTATGTGAAAAACTAAATGACAGAAAGGGAGGCAATGAAGAGCGTGCATGAGGAACATTGACTTGCATGTCAGCAACATATCTCGGCTTTCATGATACATCCTATGACATACTGTCTATGCAGTGAACTTTCCGTTTAAACATGCTTACAAGAGTTTTCCTTTCTCCTTCGTGGTGTCAGTGTTGACTGATATGACTTTCCATATGATTGTAAATGTTAAGAGCCCGAGCATTACTCAGAAACTGAAAAAATGAACAAATATGACAATGTTCCCAGTGAAAGTATTCATTCTTTACCGTATAGCATTCTCTGTCAGGGTCAGACTCCACAACCTGGATGGCCCATGTCCGGACCCATTCAAGACCTTTAGAAATTTCTGCTTTGCCTTCAACCAAAGCAGATGCGACAAATGAAGGAGGAAGCGCTATTAATACACACAAAGCAGCAAAGAGCACAGCTCTCCTAACATATGCTTCACTGTGATGGCAAACTTCTCTGCAAAAATAAGAATTCACTTTCAGATTGCAAAGTTCTGCAGTTATCTTGAAAAGCATATCCTAAATATGATGGTGGTTATTTGCACTCAGTGCTACCTCGTGTATTGATATTTCTATACCTTGATCCCAACAGATCTAAAAGAGGTGGAGCCAATACAGTTGCTTCAGGATGCATAGAAGTGCATTTCATGCATACACCGAGCATATAGATAAGTTTTCCCAAGACTATATGATCCCTTCCGAGCAAGTCAACGCCATGACTTTTCTTATCAAATCCCTGCATGGCAGGGAGCATAAAAGCTGCTGCATATACAGGAAATTTATTCTGGGATACGTCAATCTGCTCTTCTTGCATATTTGTAGACTTAATGCTCCATCTGCGCGTCTTTCCTCGCTTCATCTGACCAGGTTTTGGAGGAAGCTCTCTCTCATAATGAGTTGACCAATTTGGAACATTTTCAGTCCCCATACTTGACAAGTTCAGCACAGAGCCGGTGCCTGCTACCTCCTTCCAGGAACCTGCGCCAGCAGGTCCTGCACTACTGGGCAAGAACCATGGTCGACTCTCCGAAGTGATAGACACAAGAGGCCCTGTCTGATGTTTCAATCGCATAATCTTGGCCTTGGCAAGTTCTTCTGCTGCTTCAGTCATTATGTCGAGTATCATTATCCTTTGGCTTACATCCACATTTGGTGAGTAAAGTAGCTTGTGGGCAGTTTCAAGGGACTGCAGTGGACATGACACTACCAAAGCAACCAATGCCCTTTGTCTTTTCTCTTCTGCTGAATCTTCCTCGCCTTCAACAGCCACATCAGAGCAACGAATTTGTATAAGAGTTCTAACAAGATCGCTTGCTACATATTTTAGTTCATCAGGGGATGCTCGCACAAGCTTTTCAACAACTTCAAGAGCCTGCTCCACCTGCAACCAACGAAACAAGAAAGGAGTACGTTCGCTCAGAGAACTCCTGTGTCCATCTCATCAAACCAGATTGATTGGAAATTTTTCCAAAACCAGTATTCCTTATATTGAGGATTTGTCATACTACAAATGTGCAAAACAAAATTTCACTAAAGAAGATCTCATAAGTGGCCTAGGAAAGAAATGGATTCTTCAAGAGTGTTGTGCGAGATAACAAAATAAACAAGCACAACAGGATGACTTACCCCATCAACATCGTCAGTTTTTCGTAATGCTGCCACAACATCAACCAACTGTGAAAATCTTCTCTTTAAATCAGTTTGATCATCTGTCAAGTCATATGGCTCCAACGAAGAGTCACTTGAGGCATCGGAACTTTCGCTCACATTTTCATAATTATCATAATCAGATTCTCTTTCGAGTTCTAGACTAGCTGGATCAATAATCTCATCAGGGTCAATCATCTTATACTCAGATAACTTCTTTCTTTCATCTTTCAGATTACTGTCCTGCCCATCAGTGGCTGTATCATTAAACTCATTCGTGTCCACTGTGCCAACAGATGTCTTTGTTTCATGACTTCCCTTTATTCTGCCATTAGAGGCAGGCAACGCACTGTCTTTGGAGGTATCTAAACCAAATTCCCAGTCGATACTCTCACCACTGAAGCTATCATCAAGGTACAAAGGATTTTTTGGATCAATCACTTTCGAGAATGCTAGAGCGATGCTGCTAGCCATTTTTCTAATTAAATGGTCAGGACTCTCCAGCCTACCTGCAAGAGGTCAAACAACATTTAAAAGGGAAGAAACAGTAACCTTATTGCCATTGAAACTAGTAAGTGGACAAAAATATACAGCTAACTCCTTGAAGAATTGAGTGCATCACATCCTTAGACTTATCCAGTTCCTCTTTAGACATCTGCTCCAGTAAAAGGCCTACTGCTGCAGTAACATCTGAACGAAAATCAAGGTAATACATAATGCCAAATGTAATACAATATTACTTTGGTCCTCAAAATTCGGGATACGTTTTGTCTGGTAAAAGTTTAACGCATGCAATAGGCACTCAATCTATAGGAACTATAACAGCATTTCCAAGAAGATGGAAGAGAGGTTCCGTTATTTCATTCTTTTAACGTAGACCAGCAGTCCTCCATACTGAGAACCATCACTAGATATATCACAACAAATAATAAGAGGATACAAACTTGCTGCTCCAATGACACTGATCGAACAAACTCCTGCTTGGACCATACTACCACCAGACTTTGCAGTGTAATCGGAAGATGTTGTGACACATGATTTGAGACTTGTGAATCAGGATTAGGAGGGCATCCAAATACAGCAAACTGAAATATCCAATGCAGGCACCGAACAGGTAGTACTTTCCAAAGTAGAAATTTGTCCAGAAACAATGTCCTGAGTCCCCAAAAAAATTACACAATTGACATGTGGCATTATGCAAATCATCATAAAAATAAAACAATTCTATAACTTTCACTGAATTCCAGGTGCAATCTAAAACCATAACCAGGGAATCGCATCAAACTTCTCTTATACAGAAATCTTTACTGCAGGTAGGTGTCTGCCTGTATGTAAGGATTTGATGTAGTCCAATGGCAATTTCTCTTGATAGCTAAAGTTATAGATGAAACACTACAATAGCCCATCACATCAACAGGCATGTAAGAGACAGATGGACTGCAGCAAGTTAAAAGCGCTTCCTGGATTTGGAGAGGTTTTGGAGTTTGGATGAAGACAGCCGGATAATATGACAAAAATCTACTTATGTCAAAGCAATAACAATGATAAACAACTTGCATACCGAACGGAATTTTGATTATAGAACAGATTGTGAAACAATATCCAAATGAACCAGTAAGCTTCAGTGTCATTTATACGCTCAGTAGCAAGCCCACGTAAAAGCTCTTCTGAAATTCTTTCGACAGCATAGGAATCTTTTATATTTTCCATCATCTTTATCCAAAACTGGGACCCTGGATCTGATTCAAATACATGTGCTCCAATAGTTGTTCCATTTGATAACAATAACCCTCGGATGTGACTAAGTATCCGAGGAACCACTTCACTTGCCAAAACATCTGCCCAAAAAGAAATCCAGTACTCTATTGTCAAATCTCCAGTCCACTGGACACCATTTGTGAAAGGAAAGACACAATTATGTATTAACATTGCAAATACAATGAACTAAGAATAAGTCAGATAGCATACTCACAAGAATAATATCTGACTTTTACGATGGCATAATATTGTGTGACATAAAGGAAAACAGTACTATCTAACAAAGAATTTGGCAATGTCTAGTGCCCAAATTCTCCAGTGTTTATATTTGTGGAAAGTTCAAGACAATGTCTGGTTGAACTTGGATCTAGAGTGTTACACATATTTAAGAATCTTCGAATAGCATAGTCTAATCACTTCCAAATGCAACTTAAGTGGGTAATGACTCTTAGGTCCATAACTCTTTTTCACCAGCAATTCAGATCAGAATGGGTAAGCCCATGAACAAAGACCTCCACAGCAGAAGCTCCAACAATGAGACGGAATTGATAACATCGACAAAGATGATATACATCAAAGTGAATTCAAACCATTGTAGGAGTACAATCTATTCACTTATACATAAGCAAGTTGCAGTTGCATCACCCAGTCACTTAGGTTTTTGTTGTTGGTGGCAGAAGCTCTGCTACATAAGAACAAAACTCTCTTTCACTCTAAACATGAGAAAACAAAACATGCAGAGCTTAAGTATGTTACTGACCTGTAAATCCTCGACGACAAATGCGAGCAAATGTCTCCCCAGTAAAATGAAAGGCACCATGCATCTCACTCTTGTCAACAGTCCTTCCAGGATCTGTTATCGAATCTCTTCCATCAACTCCACAGAGAAGCTGAGTAATTATCTGCCTGAAGAAAATGCTTTAACTCTCTTGTAAAGAACAAACACATCAAAGGAGGATCAAATAAGTTCTGCTCCAAAATCACTTAACCGATGTATTTAATATGGTGAAATCATTAGGTAAGGTTCCAATTAGTAAGAAGAAGAAACCACATAGGCAAGCAAACTCAACATCGGGAATAGCAGAACAAAGGATACTGTGCTGAAAGAGAAGGTGGAGCTTTGAACTGTGCTTTGTCAGGCACGGATGCTATAAGCTGCGCCACCCTCGATATGAGAGGCTGGAGTTGTTCATGAGATGAACCTTCCCTTTGTGATTTAGCAAACTCTGTAGCAATACGGAGCACTCCGGTGCTTTCAAGCAAGAAAAGCACTATTAATCTGTCAAGAGAATAAAATGTTATATTCACTGCATTGTTGGCATTGTGTTCCTCAGATTCAAATGTCCTTAATAATGGCTTGGAAAGACAAAGTTATACAGGTTGATATAATTATCCTTTCCACTTTATTAAGTAAGAGACAAGGGCCTTCGCTCACACCTCTGGATATTCGAGACAATCGCATTGACATCAAGACCAGCACTGCTGTCTAGTTGTAGACGAGGAATCAGAGTCTGGACCACCTCGGTGGCAAGTCCATCCACAAAGAAAACATCATATACATGCTTCTGTGCAGTAAAGGGAAAGCAAGCGAGCCAGTCCGAGGCAACATCTGACCAGATAACAGTTACAATCAAAACTAGCAGGTGTGTATGAATGATAAGTCTCTGACAAGGATAAAATTTGGGGGATCATGTAAAGATAAGGAAGAATTTTGGGTTCATCAACTCAAGCATCAAGTATGCCACTTCCAACACCAATTTAAAGAAGCGCAACCTCAATAGTAATCACATGTCTAATCAAACAGTAAAACGATGTGACAATGAATCATGGCTCCAATGACAAAGTGCACAGGATCAACACAGAAGCGACAACTAATCTGCGAGAGGAAAGGAGACTCCAAGTCCTTTCCTGCCTTGTGTGGGGGTGAGATGGCAGTTTTTTGAGGAATAAAGCACAACGAAAAACCATAACATGCAAAACAACATGCTACCGAATAATAGGACTCTAGCTAAAGCTGGAAATGCAGCTCCACGGTAGAACGCCTGCCACCAATCTTCTCTCTCATTAGCGGAAGGAATCTTAATCCCGAGAACCTACATAAAAAAAGAAAAAAAGCAGCCAACATCACATTAATTGAAGCTAAAACCCCATAAGAAAAGTCAGGTCTGAACAAAAAACTAAAGCAGCCCAAGCAGCCACCTGATCTCTGTATCCTTCATCAACAACGCCTGCACATCAAAACACAAAACAGTAAGCACCACACAACTCCACTCACCAACTCTAGAATGACTACAAATGATAGAAAAGAGACAAGCCCACAAACACTGTTGCCAAGAAAAACGCAATCAGCTCATTCATGTCATCTAGCACACCACAGAAACCAAAGACCACACAAAAAGTAAAAAAGAATAAAACACTGCAAACAGAAGCAACCCAAATGAAGTCGAGAGTCCAGCAGCAGTCCCATGTCTCGAAGAGTGAAGGACATTCGAGTCCTCCAACGTTATACGATATATAAAAATCATAGGCAGAAACGAACAAAACAGTAAAACATCACACAACTCCACTCGCCAACTCTAGGATGACTACAAATGGTAGAAAAGAGAGAATCCCACAATCACTGTTACCAAGAAAAACGCAATCAGCTCATTCATGTCATCTAGCACACCCACAGAAGCCACAGACCACCAAAAAAAAAAAAAAAACACTCTAAACAGAAGCAACCCAAATGAAGCTGAGAGTCCAGCAGCAGTCCCATGTCACGAAGAGCAAAGGACATTCAAATTTTCCAACGTTATACAATACAGAAAGATCATAGGCAGAAGCGAACGAGATAGGGACCTGCGAGAAGAGAGGAATCAACGGGGAAGAGAAGGACGGCGAGGGAGTGGAGGGCGCAGATCACTTGGTCCACGTGCTTCGCCTTCTTTATGGCTGCGATCGCCTCGCTCGTCTTCTCCAGCAACTCCGCCTCCATCGCCGCACCACCGCCGCCGTCGCTGCTCACGGCGTTCCGGAATTTGAGAAAATGGTGACGGCTTCTCGAAGTCTATAACATAACCCGACCGCGAAAGCGGTTACCCGACCACCGATGTGGACCCCGCAGTCGGACCCGGTCCAGAAAATTGGCAAGCGGTTCGAGTCACAATCTGGACCGGGACTAAAGCAATCTTTTATTTTTTTGGCAAACGCAGGTATAAAATAAAAAAAAATAAAGGCATGTTTTGTAACTATTTTGTTTTTTAGCTTTAAAATAATTTTTTTATTCTATTTTCATGTATAAATTTCTGAAATTTTGAAAACGTTTGATAATTACCCAAATTTTTTTTTTCGAAATAGAAATCTTTTATGATGATCCATAATTTTTTTTTGTAACTTAGAATTTCTTTTAATTTTTATATTTTTATTATATTTTTCTCTTTTTCTTTGCCTCTTATTCTTTTCTAATCAGTTGCCGGATCTCACCCAGCTAGTTCTCTTGTTGTCATGGATGACTAGCGATGAGGAAATAGGAAGAGAAAGGAAAAAAAGAAAAAAAAAAAAAAAATTGACTTGACTTTGGAGTTATTCCCAAGGATAAGGAAGTTTTTTTACAACTTTTTGATTTTGTTTCAAAACGGATTTTTTTTTTTTCAAAAACAAAAGAATAAAATCAAGCATTATTTAGTCTAATTATCAAACAAGTCTTAAACATCACATCACAACTTTATCACTAAGTAAAACATAAGATAATTCTCTAGGAGGGGCCCGACATGCATGATTGATTTTTTTGCTTTTTCTTTTTTTATTTAAATTCTGCTTATTTTGTGGAAAAAAATTGGAAAATATTTCTCTAAAAATAACAATTTGAATTAATTATTCATTTGAAAAATATTTTTATTATAAACAAAAACATGTTTTTTTTGTGAAAAATGAAATAATTTTTCCTTAATCCATTTTTATAAGATATAAACAACCATTTTAAAAAAATTAATTCATCAATTTTCCGCTAAAAAATGCACCCTTAATTAAAATCTTCTAGTATATGTAATTCAATTTTGTTTTGTCCAACACGCTCAAAACTTTCTTAATATCGACATATAAATTCACATAAATTAATATTTTAGATTTTGGCTCAATTCCTATCCAACTTGAAACTAAACCAATTAATTGGTTTTGGTGATTTCCTAAGGAACCGATCCCAATCTCAATTCCTAACCAATTCAGTTCTTGATTTTGTAAAAGATGATCGTTCGGATCAAATCGACGCATAAGTTAAGATTTTTTAATTTTAAAAAACAAATCTTAATTAGTAATTTTTTAAGGAGAAATTAAAGAAAAAAATTCACTGGTTCCAGGACCGAGCAGGGCGGTTCCCAATTCCATAAATCAAAACCGATCCGATTCTGGATGTAGAAATCGACCCATCTTGAAACCGATCACACGTATCTCTGGTCACTAATCAGGGTTTAAGATCCGGCCCGGATCGGGTAACCCGAAAACCGGCGATTCAAGTGAAAATCGGCGATCGAAACCGTTATACGAAAAACCCCCGCTAAGATTCCGCCTCCTCCCTTCTCCCTCCCCATCTCTCCATGGCGGCGGCGGCAGTGGCAGTGGCGGAGACCCAGCGGCAGCCGCGCCCGGGCGGCGGCGGCTTCCAGGCGCACGGCCTCACCGAGGAGGAGGCCCGCGTGCGGGCCATCGGCGAGATCGTGAGCGCCATGGTGGACCTCTCCCGCAAGGGCGAGACCGTCGACCTCAACGCCCTCAAGTCCGCGGCGTGCCGCAAGTACGGCCTCGCGCGGGCCCCGAAGCTCGTGGAGATGATCGCGGCGCTCCCGGAGTCCGACCGCGACGCGCTCCTCCCGAAGCTCAAGGCGAAGCCCGTCCGCACCGCCTCCGGCATCGCCGTCGTCGCCGTCATGTCGAAGCCCCACCGGTGCCCGCACATCGCCACGACCGGGAACATATGCGTGTACTGCCCCGGGGGGCCCGACTCGGATTTCGAGTACAGCACGCAGTCCTACACTGGCTATGAGCCGACGAGCATGCGCGCGATTAGGGCTAGGTAAGCGCGTCGTGTTTGGTCTCGTCGTATTCAAAGTTGGTATCTTTATCTGTGTACTTATGGTCCATGATCATTTCGTCATTCAATCACTGATTCGTTCTTATAGTTGTTGGCAATCAGAGCAGTTAAAAAGGAGTAATTCGTTATTATAGTTGTTTTGGTGCTGCAGTTTGTTCTGCATTCCAAAATTATGAAGATTATTTGTGGTCCATGATCATTTCGTCATTCATACTGTCAATCAGAGCAGTATAATTCGTTCTTATAGTTGTTGGTGCTGTGTTCTGCATTCCAAAATTATGAAGATTGTGGACTAGTTGTAAAGTGAGTGTGAGCTAATGCACTGTCATTTGCGAAAACCTTATACCTTTAATGTGGGTTTTCAGGTATAATCCGTATGTCCAAGCCAGGGGTAGGATAGATCAGCTTAAGCGGCTGGGTCACAGCGTTGATAAGGTTTGCTTTGCGGGCTCTGATAAATTACATTGTCCTGTTTGTAGTTGCGAAAGTTCCCATTTGGTGTTCTGTTGTGATGTAGCTTTTATATGCCTTGTTTTGGGTGTCAGGTGGAGTTCATATTGATGGGCGGCACTTTCATGTCTCTACCAGCAGATTATCGTGATTACTTCACCAGGAATCTTCACGATGCTTTATCAGGACATACTTCAGCCAATGTTGAAGAGGCAGTTTCCTACTCAGAGCACAGTGCAGTGAAGTGCATCGGCATGACCATTGAAACGTGAGTTACTGATGACTTTGAGAAATCAATTGTGTCAACAGCTAGAGTGAGGTCAATTTGTTTCAGTAGTTGTTTAGGTCCTGAATTTTCAATGCTGACAACATTCTGTGCCTCCAACAGAAGTACAAAAAACTACTCCTAGTTATCATTAGAGGGAATGGTGCTGTAGCCTCGAGCTCTTTTTCTGATAGCAATTCTTTAACTAGTCAGGATCAACTACATATCCCAGGCATAAAGAGATGCTGGGGATTTGGAAGGGGCAATTGACAATCTTTTACATCCCTATACTATAATTTCTTTGGGCTTCTTTGTATAAGCATCTAAAAACATAGAAGGCAATATGGTTAGGACAATTTAAGGGTCACTGAACTGCTGTTTGGTGGAGGTTTTTTTTATTTTTTTTCCCATTTTATAGTTGGTAATATTTTGTTTAACCTTCTTTTCCTTCTGTGATGCACATTGCTCAAAGTGAACTATGCCTGCCTTTGCTCCTTTTTCTTCTGTAGAAAGAATTCTCTCTCCATGGTTGGAAATGTCCATTTTGGCTGTCTGAATGTAATAAATCTTCTTTTCTGTCAGGAGACCAGACTATTGCCTTGGACCCCATTTGAGGCAAATGCTTTCCTATGGTTGTACACGACTGGAAATTGGGGTCCAGAGCACTTATGAGGATGTTGCACGTGACACTAATAGAGGTCACACCGTTGCCGCTGTGGCTGATTGTTTTTGCTTGGCAAAGGATGCTGGTTTTAAGGTGCATGGTCATGAATCTCATCACTTTATTATGTAATACTTACATGGGCTTGGCTAATGAAAAGACAAGCAAGTTGATACTTAATGTTACGAGAAGATAGCATTTGATAATCCTAGAGGACTTTGGTTTGAAGAGTTGTCTTCAATGAATCAATTGTATCTTTGGAACTGTTCAGCATTTCACCACATTGGGCATGGACTACTTTAGTATTTCTTTTCACCCAGCCTTTGTGCTTCTTCTGTAGGTTGTTGCTCACATGATGCCGGATCTTCCTAATGTGGGGGTTGAGAGGGACTTGGAAAGTTTCCGGGAGTTCTTCGAAAGCCCCCTATTTAGAGCTGATGGACTTAAAATATATCCTACCCTTGTGATTCGGGGAACCGGGTTGTATGAACTTTGGAAGACTGGCAGGTGTGATCTCTCTCTCTCTCTCTCTCTCTCTCCTGGAATTATGATATTGCTGGATCTGGTTTACCACGATTGAAATGGTTTACATGTTGTCCTGCAAAATACATATTGTTGATGAGATAGTGATTTTTAGAATTTTATGTGTTTTCTATAGTCAAGTACTAATTATAATTGGCATGCATTTCAGGTATAGAAATTACCCACCCGAGCAACTTGTGGATATTGTCGCAAGAATCTTGGCAATGGTGCCACCTTGGACGCGTGTCTATAGAGTTCAGCGTGATATTCCAATGCCTTTAGTCACTTCTGGTGTTGAGAAAGGAAACCTTCGCGAATTAGCTCTGGCCAGAATGGATGATTTAGGCTTGAAGTGCCGAGATGTACGAACTCGTGAAGCTGGAATTCAGGTAACTGGAGAAGTCCATGCTTGCAGGGAATCTTTTATTTATGGGCTGGAGTCACAACAATTGGAATTTATTAAGTTTTTTCTGTGATTGGTAAAGGACATACACCATAACATCAAGCCAGAAGAAGTGGAGCTTGTTCGACGTGATTATTCAGCAAATGAAGGTTGGGAGACATTTTTATCGTATGAAGATACACACCAGGTCTCTCTCTCTCTCTCTCTCTCTCTCTCTCTCTCTCTCAAGCGTGTGTGCACACAAAGAAAATAGAAAAAAGAATCAGAGACAAATGCATATTCATAATATGTGTGTGCATGCAAACAAATGTTGATCTCTGGCAGCAGTTGGTAGCTGCTTTGCCATGAAGCAAATTATATTTGTACACGTGTAGAAAATTGATAATGCTTAGAAAAAGAGATGCTTCAGCTTCTGTTGTGCACATGATACTGATTTAAAACCACGAGATTTAGGGTATTCTGCACAGGGTAATCTGCACAGACTTTGAGATGGCAGAATACTCTCTTATCTGCTAGCAATGAATTCTAAATTGCATTTGTTATATCTTTTGATGTACAATGTGTCCTATGGCATACTTAAACCCTTAAATACCTTCTTTCAATATAACTCAGGATATACTTGTTGGTTTGTTGCGCTTGCGGAAGTGTGGACGGAACACTACTTGCCCTGAGTTAATTGGGAAGTGCTCTATCGTTCGTGAGCTTCATGTGTATGGAACTGCTGTTCCAGTTCATGGACGTGACGCTGAGAAATTGCAACACCAGGTAACCCATGTCTACTAAAGGATGAAAAAGAAGGACAGTATTAGCATTAAAACTCGGATGCCACTTTATGTGCCTTGGGACAGATGACAATATTGCGTGACAACACCCATTAACTTCCCCCATGGTGCAATTGTTACAGGGTTATGGTACACTTCTGATGGAGGAAGCTGAACGAATCGCTCGTAGGGAGCATAGATCGACAAAAATAGCAGTCATATCCGGTGTGGGAACTCGCCATTACTACAGGAAATTGGGCTATGAGCTCGAAGGGCCTTACATGGTGAAGTACCTCGAGTGACAAATTTTGTAGAATGGGTATTGAGTTTGCATTATGATAGCATCTGTTTAATTATCAATTTTGTATACCACTGTGAGGAAATGATCTATGAATATGTTAAATTGCAAAAGAAACCATCTATATTCCTTTCTTCACTGAGATCCGTGCCCCATCTTTTTACAGGGCCTGCGTTGAATTTGTTCTGCTTTTACAATCAGACTGATGCACTCTCTTGTACATCACAGTCTAGCAAAATCCTTCCTCAGAATCTCTTCTGCACTCATCAGCTGACCTATTAAATCATGTGAAAACTTTGTCGATGGCAACGATGGCTCTGTATTTTGCTGAGCAAGAAAAACGCTGCAAGCAATCCAAGAATCACACAAAAAATCGATAGGAAAGAATATAAAGTTGCATGTCTTAACCTCAAGGGCTAGATGAGAATTGGTTTAAACTAAGCGAAAGCAAAAGCGATATTGCACTCAACTATAGCATTTTGACAGACTGTTTCGGTCCTTTATAGTCCATCTTCCTGCAATTGATTCGAAGGCATGCCGATTAACTTGTACAGCCAGCTGGACCTGAATCAATCCTATAATCTAACTTGGAATTAATATCTGCTTCCCAATTGGCGGATCTTGGACTATTTCTTGCAAGCGGCAGTTCGCCTCCATGTCTTTTTGCAGTCGTAGAAGGCTAATTGGAAGAGCCGCCAGGTAGATCCATCCCACATGAAACTTGGTAGATGAAGTCGCTCGTGATATGTTCGTACTGCAGTCAGAACCTATCGGCACTCGTTTAGAGAACGTCTTCCGAGAAAAACGAAATCTCTAGAGCATTTTGTATGGTTCAAGTTCTCACAACTCGAGGATCTGGGATTGTTATATTAGGTAAGTTGCAGAAATGATCCCTGGTTGATGCATTACCTCGTTCAGTGATATGTTCCGCATTTGACTCGATTGGCACTCCATTACAGAGGAAACAATGAATAAGAGAAGGTCGTGAACAGAACAATAACGATGAGATTGAGAATGTCTCTAGAATGATGTCTTTGAAGTGGAAAAATGTGGTCAACTTGGTCTGAGCATTCGCATTCTACGTCAAACCGAACATTGTGAAGAGCTATCATGGAATGACTCGGAAAGGGACTTTTCAATTCTGATCATATACAAATCCAAGGTTGGCTCACTAAACGAAACAAAAGGGACACATCTCCAATCAATAAGTTTCTTCACCTACAATGAGGCATTTCCTTGTTCGTTTAGTCAACTTCCGCCCGCAAAGTCAATGCAATCTCAAAAGGGCAGACACATTTCAAGTTAGACAAATCGGATATCAGCAATATCATATCTCAAAAGGGCAGACACAATTCAAGTTAGACAAATCAGATATTGGCGATATCATATCGCTTGTCTAACAGCAGTTTGAATCATATATGGCAGTTCATGGTGAGCAACAACGATGTAAGTCCATAAAACTTACCATCTCACTTTTCCAACGTACTAGATAGCAGCAAGGTAACAAGAGACATTCTACTTCTGCAGAATCATAAAACAAAGACTCGCTTCATAAATTACACATCGTTTTCTTCGGTTATCATATTTGCTGATCGCATAAAGCGGTACATGTAGCACATGGCCTGCTAGTCCACACTTGAAAATATATGACACGAAAGTACATGATATTCCACCCAAAAGAAATTATACGCATGAGTGGAGGACTAACGCTCTAGAAATTGTGCCTTTCCAATTTAACGTACAAGAACACCAGCACTCTGATATCTTCTTCGAGATCTCCAAAACTTGCCACTATATCATATTAACTTCATTCAATTAAAAAAAAAAGAAAAGAAAAGAAAAACATATAGCTTCATCCTACAGTCCAGCGGGCAGATCTGGGCCATTGAGGACCTCAGTTTAGCTGCCCCCTTTCCACGTTCCCCTTTTTCTTCAGTGAAAAACATTTGTCCCTCAAACTCCGAATCATGGGGTTTGTGCATGCAGCCATTAACCTTGTGAATATTTGAATCCACCATAATCTGGGCATGTCATGAAAGTGGAGTTGCTATTTTATGAGCAGACTTGTACTCTTCTTCTTAGTCCCTCTCTTTCTTGAACTAGTTTCAGGGCCTTCTTCCTCTTCAGCCTTTTGCTCGGCCTCCAGTATGGCCAGCTGCAGGGTGAGAACCACCAGAAAATTGTAAGTCCTTGTGCAAGCTCAGGGAGGGAATGAACATATTGCCATCTAACTAAAGAATGTAAAAGAATTACTTCATCTAGAATCGGTTTAAGCTCCCTGTAACGAATGACAGCAAGATCGAATCCATCCTTTCTGAGCTCCTGCAATTCGGACAGGACAATAGTGTATTTGTTCTTATTAATTTGGAGAGACCAAGAGAGACTGCACAAATCAACACTTGCACCAACGAAACAAAAATTGACACACTGCAAGCACGAAGAGTTACAGTTCCTATGTCTGGAGATTGACCATAATTTGTCATCTTCTAAATTCACTTTCAATGCCTCAAGAGAAGCTGACACATGTTTAATTTTCTGTCCAGACTAACAGAGATTCAGCACAAACAGTTCCATTCAACTTCTGTACACTAATTTAGTGCACAGTGGGTCGGAAGGGAGGGAGAATGGGGATGTTACTAGAAATGGTCGGTTCAGAAACTGAGTGGTCAGAATTTTGTTTTTCCGCTGAACCAGTTTGCCTGAAATGCTTTTAATGAGATAGACGACAATATTTGCTTCATCTGCCATGAAAAGACAAAGGAACAAACCTTTCCAGTATGTTGAGTATGCTCATAAGCTGCCATTTGCCAATACATATTTGTACGTTTATAGAAATCCTTCAGGGATTCTCCAGGCTTCACAATACAACATGAAAGCAATTAGGTACATAAGTTGGATAAACCAACATATTCATAAAAGAGGAAAAACATGAAACGCAAGTCTAACACATCCAATCCATGTTTTTGAGATGTCAATTATACCCAGATATGAAGTGTTAAAGATAGGAACCTACCACAGGTGTTCTCTGGGAATCTGAGAGCCCAAGGTTGGCTCTGATCTGCTCTATCCTAAGTCGCTTTTCCTTCCTACGAAGATTTTTTCCTTCACCCTTTATTATTGTGACAGCATCTCCCACGTGAGACGAGGCAGAAGCATCTTTTCTAGCCTTGCCACAGGAACATAAGAAAAACATGCATAAGAACAAAAGGAAATCTGCCAAAATGCCTTTTCGGAAATAACTGAGACAAAACAAAAGGCAATACACACTTAGAACCCACCATTTCCCTGCATATTCTGGACATTCATTAATGATAATTAGCCACACAGATTATAGTATTTATGGTCATTAGCCACAAACACCACTCACCACCATGTATCTTTATCACCATTGCTTCACTGTGTTTAGACACTCCAAACAATTTGACCAAGCACAGATCTGATTAACAGATAGTATCAATTTGACCTTCACACTTGTTACAACAAAGAATGAAGCAACCTTGAGTCTCAAAAAGTAATGGACAGTATTTTTTTTTACAGAAAATTGGATAAATCTTCATTTTTACGTCAATTTGATGTAAATGGGAAATAAGCATATAAATTCCTAAAGAGGAAAAGTAAAGTCACCTCTGAAGTATCATCTGCATCGCTACCCTCATCCTCATTCTCACTGACATCATCGCTATCAGTTTCATCCTCACTGTCTTCTCCATCTTCATCTTCATCCTCATCCTCATTTTCATCCTCTGAGGCTTCTATCCATTCTGATTCAGATGCCTAAATTGGAAAAGTGAAAATAACAATATAGAAAGCAGCATTAAAACACAACGTAATTTTCTAGGAATTTGCTGCTCCACTACTTTTCTGGAAAAGAATGTCGACATTAGCTAATAAGAAAGCTTAATGTTTGAAATACTTCATACACATTAGAATACTTATAAAAGATCACATAAGAATAATAAAATAAAAAATTATGAAAATAGAACAAACCGGTATAATGCACTTCCATTCGTCAAGCTTGCTGAGATTGAGGCAGTACAAATCATCAAGAGTAATTTCTTGATCCTTGACTTCCATCATCCCTCCATAAACATATAGAGTATCTTTCCCAACCGCCATGCAAGAATTTATGCGTCCACAAGGCTTGACTATCTAAACAATTGCCAGAAGTCAACAACAATAATTGCAGCAGAAACTGTGAAAGTGGGACAACCCTGCAGTCAACAATTACAGACCTCTGGCAATGGAGAATGCTGAACACCATTAGCAGGGCATGCCTGCGGGTTTCTGGCGGAGCTTGCATTTATTCCATGATCACTGATAATCAATTCTGTATCTAGGCTACGTGCTACCTCATCCATGTAACTTTCCATATCACCTGCTTCATCTAAGTATTCCAAATTATCATCTTTTTCTTTTGCTGCAAATTCTGCAGTCTGATTTTTATCATTGACGTCCTCATTGTCAGGTTTTCTATCAGAACTAAGTTTTAACTGCAATTAAATATGTAAGTGTCAAAATTTACTGTACCAAAAGATGTCAATTAATTCAGCTTGTGATAAAAAAATATTTAATCAAAAACTCTCAAACCAATAGTGAGATGATAAATTTCACAACCTGAACAAATTCTTTTACAGAGGTTATACCTTTTCCTTTGTTGACTTCTCCTTCCGTAGCTCTAATGGGTACCTGCGAGGCAAGACATATAATGCAATCATATTTTATCTCTCTTTCCCTAAAATAGCTGACAAACATTAATTGTTGACCACAAAAGAACTTCAGTGACACTTGTGCCGAAAAAGCTTATGTCATCTGAAAAAGAAAAGGTATTATTACCAACGATGGTTGTCTAATTGAAAACCATAGAGTTCGTTCAAGAATACGCTCATCATAACATCACCTGCATGCGCATAATAACAGATAACAAGCGTCAATATCAATCAAATTAGTTTATGCAATATGGTCCTATTACTAAAGTTCTGTCTAATGTCGTCCTCGAACTGATTGCTTCGGCCTTTCATGGTATCATCAGTACATATTCAGTTAAAAGTTGCCACATTCTACAGACACTGATAATGGCCCACTTTTAGTAACAAATGGACGCTTAATTATAAGGATGTTATCACCCCTTAACAGCTAGCATAACAGAAATCGATTAGGAAAAATATGTAGGTTGAAGACCATGTAGAAATAGGAGGACCACATTGGAAAAACATTACAGGTCGAGGGAGCAAATCCATACTTATACCACACAAGTTCAATTAACATATTCATGTATAGTAATGAATAGTCAAATACTAGAAACTGACAGCACAGAAAAGGAGATATGAGAAACTAAAAGTCAAACTTCTAAATTACTTGGGAAACAATAGTCTGAAAGGATAATCATGGGAAAGCACACAGAATGACATGCAAAAGTATCTGACCTTCAACCTCCATATCAACCACACCACCAAATAGTAAAGCCCTTTTCTTATGAACACACATTGAAAATCCTGCACGTGGGCCTGGAGGCATTCCGATTTTCTTTACCTGTTAAAAAGCAGAAGGTAAGATCATGAACTTGCCAGAGAGAGAGAGAGAGAGAGTTATGTTTTTTGTATGAATCAATGAACAGGGCACTGCTGTCTTGCTTTTTAGAAGTAATAGAAAACTGGAAAGGCTAGAAATAAAAGATGTCTGACTTAATGTTAGTGGTGGTGTTGGTGGTGGTAGATGAGAGAGCTAGAAAACTAAAAATATATGAATCTATCATAATTCACAGGTAAAAAAGACAATCCATGCTATACCCTCATTAAATGAAACACGGAACCAATTTGAAGAAAAAGTCATCTTGAGGAAATGTTTTGTCAGCATACTAAATGCAAAGCATACTTGATTTCCCAAAGACTGCAGCAACCATAACTATTATAAGACATAATACAAGATATCGGGAGTATTTTCAATTACTTAAAATGTTCACACAAGATGACAAACAAATTAGCAGGTCCAAATTCTGACAGCCATAATACATGTAAACGTTACAGTACTGCAAAAGTCTAAGTTCTCAGTTCAAACCGTCCTTTGCTACTGCAAAATTCTGCAAGCTGTCTGTGTAGTTATCAAAGAAAAAAGAAACACCCTTCTGCAAATAAACTTAGATTTACAGTAAGGCAGATGATTCTTTGTAAATTCACAGCGTCCTTTGCTACCACAATACTCTGCAAGTCATCTGTGAAGTTATTATAAAAAAAAGATATGCCCTTCCTTTTCAATTGACGCATCAGCACCATCACAGAGCACAAAATTTCATTGTGTTTTTCAGGTAATTTGACAGCATAAGTTAAAGGATAGGAACCTTATTCCATTCCCAAGTCCTTGGATCAAGGGACCACAAGTCAGCGTGGACAATTCCTTTTTCAGAGCTGTTCTTGTCGGTTGAAACTTCCTTTGAGTAGCCACCATACAAAAAGATCTGCAATGTAAGCATTTCATTGAATAAGATACAACAATAGTGAACACTCAAAAGCAGGCGTTTGTGGACTTCTAATGAAATAACTAAAAATACTGAATCACAGAAAACTCAGCAAAACTTTGCAAACTCTGTAATATCATAAGAAGGAGATATGAAATGCAGGTCGTGCAAAATAGGACATTTTCAAGCAGTATCAGTCAAGCTCTGATTAACATGGTTTGGCCATGCATGGTAGCATAACAGAAAGACACTCGACTTTGTGGAAAAAGTGGCAACAGTTATTGTTCATTGGAAGAGGAAGTGCTTAAAGTCAACAGATAAGACTTGCTTATTAATCATTGTAATTGGCATCACTCTTCATTTGGTTCTTGGCCTATTTAATCAAGATTTAGTCAGAATCCTTAATCCCACATAAAAGAACTTAACAAAAGCTGATGCAATTGGTGTCTTTTATCCCTCACGGCAAGTCTTTAGGAATCATTTCTTGTCAAATGTCCATATCAAACTCCATTTGGACCATTTTAAGCTCCTGATTTATCTTCAGAAAAGGAAAACTTAAGAATTGGAGGTAAGATCACATGCTCAGCATCAGCAACGAGAGGCAGATGTCACAAATGCAATCTTGGAATAATGAAAGATCATTACAATACCATGATCTCCAATCGACAATGTAATAGTGTGAGTTGATAAGTTATCCTCCGTACCAAGTTTCTTGGCATTTAGCCATACCTAACACTTTCCCAAAATGTGGATTTATATCAAAAGGGAAAAAGACCAATGCACTTATAACAAAAACTACATCGACCAGTTATTTAATGTCCGCTCTGCCATTTCATTTTTTCCGCCATAAGATACAAAAGAAGATGCATGGTACTTACTCATCCATTTCTATGGGTACGACATTTTACCTAATTCATTAATTACTACTGCAGATGCCTAGTTACTTCTATTATAACAGTGAAATCAACTTTAAAGAGGCTTGTTTCAAACTGGAAAAGTATATGTCATCTTCAGGCGCTTTAACTAGTTTCATTCTTTTGATTTCTGCGTGTTAAATCATTCCTATTAATTGCTTCACAAACAATAGTGACTCCAAACGTTTTATTTTTAAAAAGGTGATATTTTTTTCTAGAGAAACTGTTCAGGTACATCAATAATACAAAGGAAACAAGGAAAAGAGACTAGCAAGGCAAAACTGATTCAAAAAAATAAAATAAAATAGAACATGAAGTCTGCAAAGGCTTGGAATTCAGGAAGACCAACTTAGACTGACTAATCTTCTACTTGGAAGTTGTAGCAAAGACTTCATCCCTTCAGGCAATTCAAGAAACAAGAAAAGCTAGTATATATAATTCAACAAAAAGACATCAACTAGAAACTGAGTTTTGAACCCTTGTCATCATTGAAATTGACTAACACACCCTTTTGTTGTCAGCAACAAATGAAAATCACCTTCATCAAAAGACAAGGTGATCAATTAATGTAATTTGTCAAATGAACTTCCCCAAACTAGCATGCAACTGGTAGAATTTGAAAGTAACATTTGCAACTTAAGTGGCCATAACTTGAAAACACCTATGAAATACAACTATTTTCTCATGCAGTGACCATAAGTTAATAATAGCTGTCTATTAGCTCTTTGAAGCATTGAAAAATACTCACCTCATCCTGGTGAACAAAAAATTGAAATCCGCTCCGTGCACTTGGCCACATTGATCCAGGCCTGGGCTTTATTTCTTGCCACTGCAACAAAGCAGCCAATTAGCTTTAAGTAGAAAGTAAATCAAATTGAAAAGGGACTGCACTGATTAGCCCAACCACTAAAAGCCCATGGTGTTCACCTTGTACTGATCCAGATCAAAAACAAATAAATCATTATAATACCTGCACATATAGGGGAGAAATGGAAGTGAGAAGCTTTGCAAACCTTCAAAGAAGCAAGTCTGAAAGGCTGATTAAAAGTCCATAGGATACGGAAAAGGGAAATAAAGCTTGAATTCTCCCTGATTTAATAAGGAAAAGGGAAACAGTGCTTGGATTCTCCTGATTTAATAAACTTTCCAGGCCATGATAAAAAGAAAAGGATGAAAGACTCAAATTGTTTATATTAATGTAGAGTATGAGGCCAAATGGGAAGTGTACGCCATTTCATCTGCTTTATTAAACTGCAACTTTAGCTGCAGTTAAATCGTAGCTTTTGCTCAGGAGCAACAACATGATCAGTTCCAACCAATTTGCCAGAAAAATTATTCCTAATATTTTAAAATCTTCTAGTCTTCTTTATAATAAAGAGCCACTTCTTCATTCAAGGGAAATATCAATAAAAGAGGCAGCCTTCTAATTTTCATACAACTAAGTTTCCTTAAAAAAGATTCAGTTTAGAAGCAGAATCAGTTCACACAACATCAAGACATTCAGGCATTTAACGAGAAGCCAAAGAGCTCTTTTTTGTGAATGGACAAGTAGCATGACATCTCCTCACAGAGGAAACAGTACAACTGATGAATAAGAAGACATCATATCAAACCAAGCATAAAGAAAATTATTTCTCACATCATTATCAAATCATAAGAGTATAGGACCTCTAAAGGTATTGACTAAGAAACCTTCAACCAACCTCACTTCTCTGAGAGTGTCATAGAAGCCACCAAAAACAATGATTTTGTGTTTGTACAAAACCTGTAACAGAGCAAGATGGATAGAAAAGCAGACATGCATGAGGTAACAGGAGATAACTATATATGAAGGACAGAGACAACTATGAGGCCAGTGATGAGATTACCATTCTATGACCTGAACGCGGACCAGGACAACCTTTCAGATTAAGTTGTTCCCACTGATTTGTTTTGAGGTCCAACATCCAAAAGTCCTAAAAAGAAAGTTCGATCATAGATCAACATAATTCAAAAAACTCCCACATAATATCTTTTCTAGCAATATGCAGAAAATACTATGATGGTTATGGCATAAACAAAACCGCATGTGTGTTACCCTGTAGTGGTGGAAGCGTTCTTGATTTGGGGAGGTAAATTCACCACCTAACAACAAGTACCCAAAGTTATTTGTGGGATGCAACAGATATTGCACAAGCAAGTAAACACCTGTGGAGGAAGATAACGAGCTCACCGAATATATACAGATAATTTTTCCAAGCAACTGCCTGATGAGCACTGCGAGGAGGTGGACTATTGGGACTGGAGATCAATTTCCATGCCTGCTTCTCCACATCATACCGGTAAAGATCACCGTAGACAAAAGTCTGCGCCATTTTGAAACCAGGGTGGTGACCAAAAAATGAGCCAAGCTCACAGCATAAACATAAGCACTCCATCAACTATTCTCGAGGCCTCACCTTGGTGCCATTGTAAAACTCGCCGCCATAAAAAATCAGCTCCGTGTCTTTCAAAGGATTCAGCGTCATCTACAGGAATTAACGGTACCATTACAATAACTAATCAATCACACAATTCAGAAAAGCCACCATAAGGTGAGTAAACAAAATGGTGCGCAGCGAGAGCCAATAAAGAGCGTCATTACCGTGCAATTAGATCGGGGAGAAGGTGCCGGTACATTTTCCTCAATGTGGACCTCCTTCTTCTTCGCTTCCTCTTTTTGTATACTTAGCTGGTCAGTGGGGTGCAAACAAGTCAATTCGAGCTTAAAGGAAGGAGAAAGCAGCCATGTCTAATCTTAAATCAAGAACAGATATTGCAGTTTCAAAGATCAAACTATCGTCGTAATCTATCGGAAGCAATTGAACTTCTCAGTCCACTAGTGACCCGCGACAAGACTCGGTTTTACACTTTTTTTTCCTAGAAACAGAGGATCGACAGCACCATCGGTGTTGCTCAAATCCTAAGTTTCAGACTTAAAAAAAGAGGTTTTGCGATGAACTGCATCGTCCCGGCAGATAAACATCCGGCGAGGCGGTTAAAGAGGGGGCAGCATCATACGAGGATGGCGTCGATGTCGTCTTCAGGGGAGATCTTCTTGGTGTCCCGGCGAGCTCTCTTCTCCTCCGCTTTGGCGGTTTTCCTCACCGTCTTCTCCTTCCCCTTCCCCGGCTTCTTCGTCTTCTTCCCCATCCTCTCTCTCTCTCTCTCTCTCTCTACAGTTCACCGTTTCGTCGGTCGGACTGGCGGCAACGCTCGGGACTGGAAGAATGTTGACGGCGGGAGCAGACAGAGGAGGGGAGGCGAGGTTTTGCTGGCGCAGGACGACGCCGTCTCCAGTTTCCTTTTCGAGGGAAATTTCACTTTGGTCCCTATAGTTTTGGGATCCTTCGCTTTTTGATCCGTGTACTCTATTTTCGTCGCGATCATAATCCTCGGGCTATTCTTCCACAATAATTTGATGGGACGAGACCTTTGGAAATCCTAATATTTATTGTGAAAGTACAATTAAGTCTTAAAAATTTCAAAAAGTGCATTTAACTATAATAATATAATCAAGTCATAAATCTCATCACTAAATTTTTCACATAGTTAAAAATTTCTAAAGATGCATTCCATTGACTTAAACTTGAACTAATTCAAAGTTTAGGACTTAATTTGCACTTTTTGAAAATTTTAAGAATTACACTTTCGTGATAAATTTTAGGAATTAATTGTAAATTTTGAAAGTTTTATATTTTTATGATAAGTTTTAAAATTTTCCATCACGCTTGTCGTGGTTTGAACTTGTCCATCAAATTTCCAAGGAGTCAAACGGCAGCAATTGACACATGAAGAAGTCCACGTCCTGTGCTGAAGGCTCTCGCCCTGAGGCTGCTCCTCCTCTTCCCCATTTCCTTCCAGGTGTCGTCGCCGCCCCCGTGATTCTCGCTTCCTTCTTTTGAAGCAACCATCATCTTGACATTCCGACATTCTCTTCTGTCGCATCCCTTCTTCCTGTATATATTCAGCTGGCCACCACCTTCAGCATTTCCCTACCATCCCTATCCTGACGTGCACGGCTCTCGCTTTCGTCATTCGCCCCACCTCGCAAGCAAGGCATTCAGTTTGCTGTGGCTTTATTCTGCTCAACCTCTCTACGTAAACCCCTCGCTTGCCTTAAGGTAAATGCACTCGGATCGCTTCACATATCACTTGCTAATCTGAGGCCGACGAGCCGAGTTGCATGATCGAGTATTCTTGAGGTTTAGCTCGTGACTCTAGGCTTTGGAGGATGCAGACGAGAAAATGCATTTCGAAGCTCATCAGACGCTGGCACGACTGTTCGACAAGATCCATTCAGACGACAAATGAGGAAAGGCATTCCAAGGCTTATCGGAGGCTGGTACGCCTGTTCAAAAAGTTTCATTGGGATAACATGACGATTCTCAAGCATTTAATCTATGCCAAGGACGACATACAACCGCTGGTAGACGGTACCACCAAATCAAGGGTTTGGTCCTACTTCCTTTTACTACTACCTTCCTATTATTGTACTCGTTGGCCTCGATTTGATATCTATCTACAGAAATATAACAGCAATTCTCTCTCATTTCGCAACAAACAGGTCGGCCTTGAAGTGCTGAGAAAGAAGAGAGTGTTGCTACTAATATCAGATCTTGACATTGCCATTGAAGACATAGAGCTTCTCAACGACGTCTACAGAGAGTCTTGCGCAAGGCCTGAGAACCCGTTCAAAATAGTGTGGCTTCCAATTGTGGATATCGATCCAAAATCAGCTGCTTGGGATATGACCCATCAGCCGAAGTTCGAGGAGCTGCAGAGGAGCATGCCATGGTACACTGTCGTCCACCCCTCAATCCTTGAACCAGCCGTGATCGAGTACACAAGAGAGGTGTGGCATTTCTTGAAGAGGATCATCATAGTAGCTCTGGATCCACAGGGGAAATTGGCGAGCGCCAATGCCTTCCACATGATTTGGATATGGGGAATCTTGGCCTTCCCTTTCACTAAGGAACGAGAGGAAGCGCTGTGGAAGCAGGAGAGTTGGGGACTCAAGCTAATCGTTGATGGCTCAGACGACGGGACTATAACAGAATGGGTACAAACTTCATCCCTAACGGTCCTTCTTTCCCCAGATTGATTCTTAAATTTTCAAAAACGCACTTAAAAGAGCTTTGGCAAACAAACTCCAATGAAGAAATAAATATTCCGAGATGAACCATGGGCCAGGCTTTATTTTTCCCCGGAAGTAAGGCAGTAAGAAGGGTGAGACATTTAGTTCTGTAACATGTAGCAACGAAAATCCAATTTCATAGCCTAATACTACCGCCAGAGAGACTAAGCACTGCCAGGGACAACTTTCTCCATTGTGGAAAATGAATTTCCCGGTATAAAGTAGCCCCATGTTATTCCTGGTGAATAGAAGCTGCACCATGTCCTCATGCAGACACATATTGCATGTTAGCACAAAGTGCACAGAGTATTCATGTCGGTAATTAATATTTCCTGCATCTGATCAGATGGAAGAAGGATCATGCATCTGTCTATATGGAGGTGAGGACCTTGATTGGATCAGGAGGTTCACAAACGCAGCCAAAGGGGTCGCTGAGATTGCTGATATCCCATTGGGAATGATATACGTGGGAATGAGCAATGCCATGGAGCGAGTGCAGACAACTGCAGCGGCAATCAGGACAGAGAGTCTGAGTGACTGCTGGGGAGACATAACATGCTGGTTCTTTTGGGGAAGACTCGAGAGCATGCTCTACTCGAAGTTGCAACAAGGGATGTCCACTGAAACCGATCCAGTTTTGGATGAGATCATGACGATACTAAGCTACGATGCGAGCGACCAAGGATGGGCTCTTTTCTGCCATGGTCCGGGACCGCCAATGGCGAGAGCCAAGGGCGTCGAAGTCTTGCAGAGCATGGAGGAGTTCGACAAGTGGAAGGGCAATGCAGATCAGAAGGGTTTCGTTTATGCGCTGCAGGACCATCTAAGACAGAAGGAGCTTGAGACTCCACAAGCCCGCAGCGGAATTTCGATGATGATCGTGTGCGCGGAGTGTGGCCGTGCGCATGAGGCCACGCTGTTCAAAACGTACAGCTGCTGCACCGAATACGCAGAAGTTTAACTACGGTCACTTGGATGTGAAGATATCTTCTGATATGCCATCCTGAGGCGCAAGATTTAATTGTGGAAGATAGCGATGCTGGTTGGGGCGTCCAGCCTGGTGCGGTGTTTATTCAGAGCCTGGCTCTGGCTATCATGCAATCTATCCTTTCTTTTTTTCTTTCCGGTTTCCTTTTGCGGTTTCAATGGTGTTCTGTTTCAAAGTGTCTAGATGACATCTTGATGTATGGATTGACTGGAACTTTTGTTGTACTCCACGAAGATATGCGTTTGTGATGTTCAATCTAGCTGTTTAACTTCTGTTAGTCAACCACACCTTCGCGTTGGCTTCTCTTCAGGACAGGCTTCTTAGTAACAACGCCTTCGTTCACGGTATTCGTCATCTCATGTGCTGACCAAAGACCTTCTGTTGCCGACGGTTTGAGCAGCTGGTGATGGTGATTGTTAAAAATGTCTCTGTTCCTCAAAACAAAAATTTCCGTTCTTTTGTTCCAGGAAAAAAAAGAAAAAGAAACGTGTTTGGTAAAGACAGAAATAAGAAGTACAAAAAAGTAACTTCTTGTTTCCAAGAACAATTTCTAAAAACGATTTTTCTCTCTCCTCTTGTTTTCTCCTCTTTCTTTTCTTCTTCTTCTTCCTTTTGGCCAATTGCCAGCCTTGGCCATGACCGGCATTGATGATCGGCCAAACGAGGGACCGGCGACCTTGCCGGAGCATCACGGCCCCCAGACGCCGAGCCACGACAAGGTGTGGCTCACTCAACCTGCTGCCGGGCCACCGCCATGCGACGCCGTCTGGTGGTGGCCCGGCGGGCTGAGCATCGCCAAGAGCTGGCGAGCTTGGCCTCGCCAAATCTGGGCGAGCTCGAGCTCATCCAGCCCAAGCTCGGCCTCATCAAATGCTGGCGAGGTTGAGTCTCGCCGATGGTCGAGGCAAGGCTCGGTAAGCTCACCGAGACCTCACTCGGCCGGTCACCGGCCACAAAGAGGAAGAAGGAGAGAAAAGAAAAAAGAAAAAAAGGAAAAAAAGGAAAATATAATAAAAATATTAAAAAATTAAAAGAAACAACAAAATTATACAATTTTACCAAACGCATTTCTTTCCCGGGAATAGAAATTTTATGCGATTACCAAAACGTGTTCTTATATTCAAAAATTGTTCCCAAGAACAGAAACAGAAAAATCTATTTCTATTCAAAAATTATTCTCCAAAACATAAGTGTTACCAAACGCGCCCTAAATTACTACTAAACGGGCGACTATTGTAACTCTACACTTTGAACGAAACCCGTGCCATGCACAGGAAATGTATTATTCCACCGAAAGTCGATAATATTTTGCTTCAAATGTTCTACGACATCCTCACGATATCTTCTAAACTCATTAGTAATATTCTCTTTGGACTTCCTTTACCTAAAGTAGGTCTTTTTTGAAATAATCAATAGCATGAGTACACTATTTTCCAATAACATGTTTTAGGTTTCAAATTTGAATACAAAAAACATGACAGAAAATTATTCGATTCAAAATTAAACTGCAAATGTGACAGAAAATATTACAAGGAAAATCAGAATTGGTGGAAAATTTTCCAAATGAATATGCAAAGAATCTGGAATCTAGAGTGATTGACAAGTTAATTGGGAAAAGTTTTTTTAAAGAAGGTACTAAACCTATTAAATTGATACTAATTCGATTCTAAATTTTTCGATTAGATCAATTTAGTTCATTTGGCCAATTGACATCGAAAATTCCTGACCACCCGCCGTGGTGGCTCCGTTGGATAAGGCTCCGTTGATCCTTGCCCTCAAGGTGAGGGGTTCGAAACCCAGTGGAGGTGCTTGGTGCCTTAACCGCTTGCATAGGGTGGTGGTTCCCTCATGCGGCCCCAGGGTTTGCCGTCGGTTGCCAGGCTGTACGGGTTTCCACAGGTCATCAAAAAAAAAAAAAAAAAATTCTGACGTGAACATTGATTGTCCCACATGGCACAGCCAATGTCGACGTGGACATTTTTAAATATTATTTTAATAAATTTTCTTTTCTTTTCATTTTCTTTTTCCTTTTTTTCTTCTTTTATTTTTTATTTTTCTATTAACGGTCGGCGGGGGCCAACCCCCACCGGCCACTAAGTGAGGGCTGTGAGCCCTTGCCAGCCACTGGCGAGATTCGTGGCCCCTACTCACCATTGGGTGAGGGTCTTATGCGGTTGGTAAAGGCTTGTAGGCCCTCACCTAGTGGCTAGCGAGGGCCGCTAGACCTTAACTGGTGGCCACCAACTCCTTATTGGTCATTAACAAAAAAAAAAAAAAAAAAAAGAGGAAAAGGAGAAGGAAAATAAAATAAAAAAATAACAATAAATTATTGTAAATTAGTGAAATATTATTAAAAATGTCGGTGTTAATGCCGACAATGACACGTACCATTGTCCGCATCCACGTCAGTAATTTCTAACTTAGATTGGCCAAATGAACTCAAATGGTATCAATGTGAAAATGTTTAGAATTAAATTGATTCAATTAAAAAGTTCAGGAGCAAATTTGTGCTAATGCTATAGGTTTACGACTTCTTCTTTTTTTTTTTAATACTTTTCCATGATGAATTGTCAAGTCTTCGCACTTATTCTTTCCACTTGGATGAGAATTACCCAACTGCAAATTTAAAAGAAAAAGGATGGTTAGTCTTTCCTCATAAAGCTTGCGATAGAAAAATACAGGTTAATATTACGAAAAATCTCAAATTGATATATATGTCGCAAATTTATTCCAAACTAACTTTTTGACCACAAAAAACTCTAAATCAGTATATATGTGATAAATTTACCCTCCGTTAGTTTCTTTTAAATTTACAGTCAAATTGTTGAGTCAGATAACATGTGGCAATTAAGGTTACCATCTGTTTAAGCCCTGTTTGGTTCGGCTTTCCCAAGGGACTTTGGGCCCCCAAAACCCCTTTGAGGAAAATATTTTGCGTTTGTGAGTCATTTTTGAAAGGTCATTGGGCAAATATCAGCATTCCAATGCTGAAAGCCCAATGCGGCTCTTGAGGTGCTTTGAGCATTCGGCATTTCCAAAATGCAAGTTCCATTGTTCATGCGTCACTACTACTCATCTTCTTCCCCACGACTTCGAGTTCTCCACCGGCCCCGCCTCCGCCGTCGATGTCGCCTCCGCCTCCGCCATCAACACCTTCCTCTTCTACGGTAGATCCATCCCCTTTGACGAGCGCGAGTACCATCGCTCGACTCCACTGCTTCTACGCTCCGACTCCTTCGGCTTGTGCGAACTAGGCCTCGAGGCTGCGAATCGGCCGTGCGGGAGACCAGTCTGGCGGTCGGAGGCGGATCGGCTATTCGGCCCGACCGGTTATGGCCTTGACCCCCCTCGACCAGCCCAACACCCTCTTGCCACCGCCGCTCTGGGGACGCCCCGACTTTGAGTTCTCCGCCGGCCCCACCGCCGCCTTCACCTTCGTCGTCAATGCCTTCCTCTTACGTGGCGATTCATCCCCTTTGACGAGCGCAAGCGTCTGCGCGTTGACTCCACCGCCTGTGCTCCGACTCCTTCGGCTCGCGCGAACCAAGCCTCAAGCCACCAGATCGGCCGTCCGAGGGTTGGCCGATGGATTAGCCGTCGCCCGAATTTAACTTTCAGATTTAAAAAAAAAAAAAAAAAAAAAAAAAAAAAAGCCCATTACAAATGTAAGTTTTGTCAAACAGTATTTATGCTAAGTAACCTTTGAATTCTGCAATTTACCAAACGTTGTAACATTTCGAAAAACCCATTTACCTCAAAGGTATTTGCATTCTCCCAATGGCATTTCCCCAAAGCCAAACCAAACGTGCCCATGCAGGTCAATGATGGGGACGGGAAAGTCAATTGATGCTGGTCAAACAGTGGGCCATGCGCTGATCTTTTCTTTTTTATCATTTTTATTAACTTTCCTACCTAACTAGGACCTTATGTATAATATTAAATATTAAAACTCACATTCATCTAACAAGTTAATTTTTAGATAAGGCGACAACGATTTCATAAATTTTTACATGATATCAAAACCCCTTATTTAGGAAATTTAGTCTATGTATGAGGAAAGTATTAATATCAAACCATGTTTTTAAATGTTTGAGATAGGAGTAGTTATACTTCAAGAAAAAGAAAAAAAAAGAAATAGGAAATAGTTGTCGATGCTTTGCAAAATTTGACCAGAGACACTTTAGGCGCGTTTGGTAACGATTCTGTTCAGGAGCAGATTCTTATAAAAAATGATTCTTTTTATTGTTCAGAGAACAATTTATGAGCAAAAAAACGTGTTTGGTAACTGTACAAAATTTATGATTCTGGAATAGAAAAAGAAGATAAATGCGTTTGATAACTACATAAAATTTCTATTCCAATTCTTAAATTTTTTCAAATTATAGAAATTCTATTGATTAATTATATTTATACTAAGTAATAAACATATTAACTAATCAAATTTTTATTAAATAGTAAATAAGCTATAGTATAAACTATAAATATAAATACTAAATAATAAATTTAAATACAAAATTAAATATGTATTCTATATATAGCAAAATTTCCATTCATACTTCAAATCATTTTTATTTTTTAAATAATTTTATTAATTTTTCCCTTTTTCTTTTTTTCTTTCTTCCTCCCTTCTTCTTCTTCAAGGTGGCCGGTCGCCGGCCTTGGAGCGACTAGCGACCGGCCGGACGGGGCCGGCGACCTCACCGGCGTCACTGGCCCTCGAAGAGGCGAGCCCTTGGGCGGGGCGAGGTTGAGCCTCGCCTAGCCATGGCTAGGCCGAGCCTCACCGGGACAAGTGAGGCTCGTCGGTGGCCGAGGAGGCCAGCAGCCCACCGGCAATGCTCCGGCCGAGCTCGCTAGGCCTTGCTGGCGGTTGGGCGGCGCCGACGAGCTTGCCGGGCCTCGTCGGCGGTGGGCGAGCCTCCGATAAGCTCGCTAGCGCGCAGAGCAAAGGCAATGGGCAGCGGACGGCGGCGTTCGACGAGGGCGGCGACGGAGACGGCAATGGCGGCAATAGTGACACTTGAAGAACAAGAAAGGGAAAAAGAATAAAAGAAGAAAGATAAGGAAAAAAGAAAAATTAGGTAAATTTGATTCTAGAATTGTTTTTGAGAACAAAGAATCAACTTTTTTTTTTTATTCTTGATTCTACTCCAAATCAGTTCATAGGAACAAAAATTTTACCAAACACGATTATGTTCCAAAACTATTCCCGGAACAAAAAATTAGAATCGGGTACTGTTTATATGGTTACCAAATAGCCCCTTTCTCCATTGCTATTTTGCCGCTAATGGCAGATTCCACCTCGCCATCCTCCTCCTCCTCCACCTATGCCAGATTGAATCTCGACTGTCCAAATCCCCAATCCCTCATGGACGTCCAAGCTACCTTAGGCATCACCAGACAGATAATATTTCAGAAACCTAAGTGCTTAAGATTTTTACAAAAAAGGACGTCCTTTTTTCGCTAGATCGATAATATTTCGGGAATTAATTCGTCCTGAATAATAAGAGTAACTAGCTTTGCAAACCTTAACAATTGTTAGAAGCAAAGTCTGTAAGGCTGATAAGAATAACGCCATAATATTGAAAAGGGAACTACACTTGGGCCACGCATAACAAAATTTATGTTTCTCTATTTTTTATTTTTCTCTTCCCTGAAATAGGTTTAAAATAGAAATTTGTTTGGTAACACAATTTCATTTTTTTCTATTTTGGAATAGATTTCTATTCCATAAATAAATTTGAAGTATAAATTATAAGCTAAAATAGTTTTTATATATCTGGAATAAAAGTAAGAAATGAAAACTCTTTTTATCGTTCACTCTTGTCACCGTCCTTCGCCCGCCCGCCGCTGTGGACATCGAACGCCCGCCACCTATCGCTGCCCCCTAGAAGTAGAAATTTTATTTTGTTATCAAACAAATTTATGTTCCAAAAACAGAAATTTGGAGTTGTTATCAAATACGTTTCTTTCCTCGAAACTCGTTCGGGAATAGAAATTAAAAAATCAATTGCTAGCCAAAAATTGATTTCTTGAGAAATATCGTCATGTGCGTCCTTGAAGTCTCGCCGATTTAAGGGGCGAATGATAACCATTCTAATCAGAAATTGATTTTTGGAAGAGTGTCACGACCTCCCCAAAGCAGGTTGGACCACCTAGGGTTTGGCTAATGGATTACTAAACCTAAACTTAGCTCGGACTCTCTTAAGCCCATACCAATTCGTGACTTATGTTCAAGTTCTTAACATACAATTGATTTTTAATTAGGAGTCGCCACTAATCTATTTTTGGTGGATCAATTAGAAACGGATCAATTAGAAACCCAAGTAAAATAACGGGAG
Organism: Eucalyptus grandis; assembly: GCF_016545825.1. Classification (NCBI taxonomy): domain Eukaryota; kingdom Viridiplantae; phylum Streptophyta; class Magnoliopsida; order Myrtales; family Myrtaceae; genus Eucalyptus; species Eucalyptus grandis. The sequence continues at coordinate 1,028,362 of NC_052613.1, forward strand.
ATTTACTTTACTCCTGCGAACCAGAGATTGTGAGTTCAGGGGACTTGATTACTCTAGATTTCTCTAACACCCTTTCGGTACATTTCTCTTTTATTTTTGAAAAAATGTTTTGCAAGCAGCTCGAATTGATTTTAATTTACTTCCCTAACATGTGAGATGATCATGCGGGTGCGCAAACCATCAATTTAACACCCAAGAAAGCAATAAATTATGGAACTTACCTTGTAACAACGAAAGCATCTGCAATGTTAGCTCATAATTCACAACAAAAACCCTAGATATAATTCCTAATTAACACACAGTCACTCAATCTTTTTTAAGGATTTTCTCTTATTTAATAAAATCTAAACTATGTGCAATGCAATCTAACCAAATGACCTAATTCTAATGACGGGCAATTTCTAATTAAATGGACCTAGCAACAATCACTAAATATATATATTTTAAGTTAGGAAATAGACTAATCTGAATCCTATCTTAACTTAGGAAATTTATCTCGACATGCAATTTAATTCCAAAATATTATCTAACCTAGATATCATCTAAACATGCATTCTAATATAATTAGAAATGTATCTAACTATTCTATCATGCTATTCTATCTAGAAAATTAATTGTAACCTATATGACATGCAAAATGCAATTTTTTTTATTTTTATTTCGGGATAAATAAAGCAATTAAAGTAAGATAAGCACCAAATCACTCGTGGCTATCAAAGATATTATCCATTGTTCGAATTTGAAAATGATAACTAATCAACTTGATTATTTCGCTAATAAAATCGATAAATTAATCTTAAGCCTTAAAGATCAAAATATCAATTTTATTCGTACGTGATTAATTATTCCATCTAAAGCCTTATAGATAGAATAAAAAAATCGATGCGTGGTTGCGAATTAGGAAACGAATCTAATGGAAATTGTGCCTATTACTTGAGGAGATCTGATTAGATGTCAATATGTAGCAAATAGGAAATAAAATATTCAAATTATTTTGGATAAGAAATTTTACCTAATTTGAATATTGTACGGATATTGCTTCCCAATTCGAATTTGTCGGCGGCTCATGAACGGTGATTCACGGTAGCACGGCCAAGTATCTCGCTGGAATGAGAATTCATGGCAATGAGGAGGAGTTGAACTGGCTGAGCTTGGCAATGGACTTCTTCTCGAATGCGGATATCGTGTGGCTTGCCAGCCGAAGTCCTCAATTGCCACTTCTTTTCCGATTGTCTTTTACTTCTTGGACTCACGGCTGTGGCTTTCTCTGACAATATATTATTGACTTGGGTTAGCAAGATGTGATGGAAAAGGACAAAACCCACCTCTTAGACTCGTGGCCTTCAACCCTCGACGTGGATGAATCGGTTTCTCGATGATGGAGGGAATTGTAGACAACATCGGCGACCAAGAAGGGATCGTCAGAAAAATCCAGCAAAGATGGTGGTTTTGGTGTCTTGCTAGAAAATCTCCAACGATATGCAAAACAGAGAGATGCGAGCCGCGGGCTTGCTGGGGACGTCTTTGCCAGGCCCAATGGCGATGCAGGGCCTTCTCGGATCAGCAAAGCAGGGATGTCATCAAAGGGGCAGCGGCCGGATAATAGATCGACGTGTGATCTCAGTGCAGCAGTGTCGGTATCGCCGGGACCGAACAACAGTGTTGTGTCGCAGCGAGGTTGGTAGCACGTCAAGGAAGCAGCGGCTGCGTCGTCCCGATGGAAGTGCAGCAGGTCGTCAAGGCTCGGTGGTGATGTTACTGGAAATTCGCTCGAGATATCGCCTGGAAGTGATGATCACGAGCGAAGAGACAAAGGTGCAGCGACGGCAGTAGGAGGCAAAAGGCGTGGCTGGAAGCTGCAAAGGGGAACTCTTTCACTATTCTCCCCAAATTTTTTAATTGTGCTCCCCGAATTACCCAGAAAAGCTTTCAGTGTGCTGTGCAAAGAAAAGCCACCAAGATTTCTCTCCTCTGTATTCTCTAGCCGTGTATTCTCAATTGTGTGGCGTCCCCCCAAGATTACCCACTGTCTTTCCTTTACATTCACGATAAGATTGAGCTCCAAGACAAAAATTAAGCTTCCACTTTCCTTTACTGAATTATACACGATTCCCCTTTATTTCTTTCCACCTTTGACCATGCAAAAAATATTCTCCTTTTTGGCCTTACGTACTCAGGCCATATGTAACCCATCCGCAACCTTTTCTTTCCTTTATTTCTTTTCTTTCCTACAAACAAGAGAATCGGTCGCTGCAATATTCGAAGAATTATGGCCATACGAAATATTCCGCTGATGATAGCCTAATTGATTTCCAAGTTGAGCACAATGTAATTTTCAGTTATGGACTCAGTTCAATTAATCTCATTTCATGGACTCAAACATGGTAATTGGGCTTCAAACCATACCTGCACCAATCCAATTATTTCGATAAGCTCAGAACTATTCGCTCAAGCTCATCTACCTATATCCACCTTTCGCCAGTTCAATTTATATGCAAAAAGCAATTAATGCTCCTAAAAACTATATGTTATAAAATTTAGTATTTTTGTTTATGGGTTAAAAATTAATCTCTAATTTTTTATACAATAAATAAATGACTAGATCACCAAAATTTAGGTGTCAACAAAGAGAAATAGATTTTTTTTTTATTTTTATTCCTAGATGAGTTTCTAAGCAAAAATACGTGTTTGATAACAACACAAAGTTTTTATTTCCGGAATAGAAATTTGTTTGATAACGACACAAATTTCTTCCTTTTCGGCAACAGCGGCCGGCGACAATGAATGGTGACAGCGGCCAGCGGTCAGGAGTGGTGACAATGGATGGTGAATGGCGACTGACAACTGGCGACGGCTGTCGACGACCGGCGCAATGGCCAACAATTGGGAGTGGCGACAACGGATGGTGAATGGCAATCGATGACGATGGATGAGCAACCGACTAATAGAGAGGACAAATATTGAAAAGAGTTTTCATTTCTCATTTATGTTCAAGAAATAAAAAGTGAAAAATGTTTACTTGATTTCTATTCTAAACCTATTTTTGAAATAGAAATCTATTTCAGAAATTAAAAAAATGAAATAATTTTATCAAATGGATTTCTATTCTAGAACCAAGTCTTAAAAAAAAAAAAGTTCTGGAATAGAAATAGAATGGTTATTATACGTGCCCTTAATAAATAAGAAAAAATGGAAGACTAGAAGTGTTTATACGATGAAAGCGTTTATATGTGGACGGAAAGTAGGAGGCCTTTAAAATTGTTCAGGAGAAACAAAATGACCAGTTCTAGTTTATTTACGAGGAGAAAATCAATCCTCATATCTTATGATATTCTCGTTGTTCTTTCATAGTCAAAAACCGTTATCTTGTTTAAAGGCAATACCAATATTATGAAAAATTAACAGGAAAATTACTAAAATAGTTTTAAATTTATTACAATAGTGTCAATTCAGTTCTATTTTTTTTTTTTTTTGTCAATTGAGTACTGAATATTTTACATACGCGCTAATTTAGTCGGTCTGGCCAATCTTGACCCGAAATTGCTAACATGGACGCCGATCGTCCTACTTGGCATGACCGGCATTGATGTGGATAATTTTTAATTTCATTTCTTTGAATTTATTTTATTCCTTTTTTCTTTCTTTTTTTTTTTTTTCCTTCCCTTCTACCTCTAGTTGTTCGCCGCTCAATCTCGCCATTTTGTCTTGCTGCTTTGGGAGTTTGCTAGTGTCCCCAATGCATTTGGCGAGGCCAATGGCTGGCGAGACCGAGCTTCGTCCAAGGCCAGCAAGGTTGACCTTATTAGCCCTTACCTCTAGCCAATCACTAAGGTCAGTGATTGGCTCGAGGTAAAGGAAAGGGACAAAAAAAAAAAAAAAAAAAAGAAAAGAAAAAAGTAAAAGAATAAACAAAATTCAAAAAAAAAGTATTATTAAAAATTGTTCACATTAGGGTTGGTCACGTACGTGTTAGTGATTTCGAGTCAAAATTGATTAGATAGACTAAATTGGTACTAAATGTAAAATGTCTATGATTCAATTAGCCAAAAAACAAAAATTGTTTAGAACTGAATTGGCATAATTATAATATGTTTATGAATTTTTGGTAATTTTCCCGAAATTAACCAACAATTATGTATGAGTCGTCATCTTATTTTCTTTCTTTTGGACAACATTTTTTTTTTTTTGGCTCATATTTTTCCAGGAAAATTTCAAAAAGGATCCGAAGTGTCTTTATTTTCTCAAATAAGGGCTGGAAGTGGAATTTGTTTCAAAGAAGAACCTAAAGTGACCTTTGTTGTTTAAATAAGGGCTGAAGTGGCTTTGGTTGTTTCAAAAAAGGGCTTGATCTCACCAGTCGCTGGTTGGCTAAATTTTTGTCATTTGCCATTTTCCCCTTTTTCTCCTTCATTTTTTCTTTCCTTCTTTTTTTCCTGGTTCTTCTTCCTCCTCCTCGCCAACGACGGCCACCCACGTCGACCACGGGTGAGGATGGTCGTCCAACCCTCGTCGGTCGTGGGCGAGGTTGGCCTCACCTAGGGCCTACAAGGGCCAACCTCACGAGACGGCCCCAAGGTGAGGGTCACCTCACCCCGGACAATTCTGTCCCTCATGGCCAGCGTGGGTGGCCCTTGCCCAATCCTCTGTGGGCAGCGAAGAGGAAAAAGAAGAACCCAAAAAAAGGAAAGAAAAAAGGGAATAATGGCAAATGACGAAAATACCCTTGATTACCAAAAAGTTGGGTCCTTATTTGAAGCGGACATAGTCACTCCAGGCCCTTATTTGAAACAGGCATAACCATTTCATGTCCTCATTTGAAACAAGATCTACTTTAAGCCCTTATTTAAAAAAAAATGATGGAATTTCAAGTCTTTATTTAAAATAAGGTCTATTTCGAGCCTTATTTGAGAAAATGAGGGCATTTTGGGCCCCTTTTTGGAATTTTCCCAATTTTTTTAAAGCAAAAATGAAAGAAGAAGGCAAATCAGAATGTCACGTTCATAGATGTAGAAAGAGATGAGACAAAAAATAATAAAATAAAATAAAAAAGAGACACAAAATTTGAATATCAATGTCATACTTTTGGATGGGAAGGGGAAGAAGATATGTTCATTCCTAGAGACACGGACTCTTAGAGTGTCATAACTTGGCACAAGGGGACACTTAAGTGCCATAACTTACGAAAGGTACACTTAAGTGCCAAAATCGAAGCAAAATGGATCACTTGAGTGCCAATCCGGCCAAAACGCTGACGTGTCAATTTTCCAGCGAAGCGAGTGCAAAACGGCGTCGTTTTGATGCGACGTGGTAAAAAATTTAATATAAAAATTAATTAAATTTAATTTAAAACTAAATTAATTTAAAACATTTAAAAATATTTTAAATATTTTAAATATTTTTAAAAAAAAAAGGGAGCGGCTTAGAGTGTGCCCTCAACCGCCGCCGCCACCTCCCCGCCGCCACCGGGAAGGGCCGGCGACGGAGGGGAGGGTCAACCGGGTTGCCGAGCCTTGACCAAGGGCCGGCAACCCCAGCCGACCGGCAGCCCTTGCTCGACCAAGCCAAGGGCGCGACCCTCGCCCAGATCGGCAAGGGCTCGTGGCCCTCGCCTAGATCCGGCAAGGGGGAAGGAGGAGGAGGGGAGGTAGCCGTGGGCGAGGAGGAGGAAAGAGGAGGAGGGAGGCAGCCGGCGAGGGCTGGGTCGGCCCTCGGCTGGGCTCGGCGGCCCCGGCCGACCCTCCCCACCTTCCGGCGACGGCGGGGAGGCGGCGGCGGCGGGGCTCGGCCCTCGGCCGCGGCTTCCTCCTCCTCCTCCTCTGTTTTTTTTAAAAATATAAATTATATTATTATTTTGTCTTAAATTTAATTTAATTAATTTTTATATTATATTAAAATTCAAATTATGCCAAAACGACATCGTTTTGGCCGATTTAAACTCTATTTTGGCCAACTATAGAAACGACGTCGTTTTGGGTGAATTAGAGCTAAGTTAGCTCTCCGGCGAGCCACCTCGGTGAGAAATATTAATATTTAATTGCCACATATGATTTCCGACCGGCTTCGCTGAAGGTGGTACTCAGGTGTCCCACTTTTCTTAAAATGTGGCACTTAAGTGTCCCTTTGTACCAAGTTATGACACTTGAAGAGATCTTTTGCCTTCATTCTGTCATTGACTTTTTCTTTCGGTTTTGTCAGTAATTCTTTTCTCGTATCCTCCTTTTTATTATGGATCGGCTGTAAGAAATGAGATGACGATAGAACCATACAAAATGAGCAGTGGAAAATGTTTATATATTGAGGGAGCATTTGTTTCATGCAAAATCAACAATTTTATAAAAAAATTCCTGATAAGTTTATATCGCTTACAAATTGATTTAACGGGAAGTATTTTTCTCGTCAACGCAAACTCTGTAAGTATAGATTGTTGTTGTTTATGAAATTTTTTCTTGTCAAATAATTATTCTCAAGGTATAATGACATAAATAATCCGTGAATTTAGTTGAATGTGCAATGCTGTCCCTAAACTTCAACCTAATGTTCAATATGGTTCCTGAATTTTTAATTTATTCAATGTAGTCTCTTGTCTTTTAGTACATGCTCAATATAGTCATTCTATTAATCCAAAATTACAAACGATATTGAACATTATCATTTAGTTTAGGGATTAAATTAAACATGTATCAAAAGTTTAAGAATCATATTAAATAAATTAAAAGTTTAGAGACCATATTGAATATTGGGTTAAAGTTCAGGAATCACATTACATATTGGGTCAAGGTTTACGGACTATATGTGTCGACTTCCCTTATTCTCAATGATAGAAACGATGACTTATAGAGAAAAAAAAGGTCTTGAGTAGCTTTCGTGAATTGCATCCAGAAGTAAAGAATGGTCATCTCGAAAATACCATGTTGGATCTGTGAAGTAATCTCGATTCTTTGTTGTTCCCAGGAAAGTAAGATAAAAGAAAAAGGTAGAAAGTTAACTTGCAGGCCACTCGCAAGGAAAGAACCTCTCTTTCATCCAACCGTAAGGAAAAAGTCATCAGAGCTACTAACTCACGAAAGGAAGACATTGGGTGTGTGTTCTTTCTCATCTCAAACCAAATAGCCTGAATCAATTTTCTCATCCCTTGGCATGGCTGAATCACTCCTCTTCGGCATTGCCCGGGGTGTGCTAGGGAAAATAGCATCACCGGTGGTCCAAGAAGCCATCGCAATTTATAGCGTCGAAAGCCATATCCACAACCTTAAAAATACGTTAACTGCCATTACGGCGGTGTTGTCAGATGCTGAGGAGCGACGGGAGAAGAACCACCGCCTGCAACTATGGCTAAGTAGGCTTCGAGACGTGTTGTACGATGTGGAGGACGTGCTTGATGAACTCGAGTGTGAAGTCTTACGAAAGCAGGTAATCAGTCGGTACGGGGGCGTCAAAGAGAAGGTTGGTCGCTTCTTTTCCCTCTCTAATCCACTAATACTCCGTCAAAAAATCAGTCACAGAATCAACAAGGTTAGGAAGACGTTATCTGAGATTTCCGTGGAAAAGAATCAATTTGATCTTAATGCGCAGTATGTCAACACTAGTGTGGCGCATATGCAATCACGAGAGACTTACTCATATATAAACAAGTTGGATGTCGTCGGAAGAGATACCGACAGACAAAAAATAGTTGAGATATTGATGCAGTCAAATGACAAAAACCTCTCGGTGATTCCCATTGTTGGAATAGGAGGTATGGGCAAGACGACCCTAGCTAAATTAGTTTACAACGATCATAGTGTATTAGAGCAATTTAAGTTGCGACTATGGGTGCATGTACCTGAGGACCTTGATTTAAAGAAAACCATCGAAGGAATTATCAAAGAAGCAACTGGTGAAAGCTTGAGTAACTTTAATATTCAGCAATTGCAAACATTCCTGCGAGACACCATCAAAGACAAGAAATATCTACTTGTCTTGGATGACGTATGGAGCAAAGACCACAGTAGATGGAAAGATTTGCGAGATTTGCTAAGCGAAGGAGCTAATGAAAGCAAGATAATTGTGACAACACGCGATTCAGAAGTTGCTTTCATAATGGGTACCCATCCAGCATATAGACTAGAAGGTCTTTCTCATAAAGCCTCTATGGCCTTGTTTAGAAAATGGGCATTCAATGAAAAGGAAAAGCAACCACGTCTTGATCTCCTTGAGATTGAAAATGACATTGTCAAAAAATCACAAGGAGTTCCTCTCCTTGTGAAAACTTTGGGGAGTCTACTTTACGCAAAAGTCCAAAAACAACATTGGACACATATAAGAGATAGCGAAACGTTGAAGTTAGAGGAAGCTGAGAATGGCATTTTGTCGATACTTAGGCTTAGCTATGATCATTTACCCTCTCACTTGAAACCTTGTTTTGCCACATTTTCACTTTTTCCCAAAGGATCTGTTATTGGTTGCGATAATTTAATTAGGCTATGGATGGCTTTAGGACTCATTAGTTCAACAAGGGAAAAACTAGCAATGGAAGACATTGGTGTTGAGTACATCAAAGATTTGCAAAAGAGATCTTTACTCGACCTAGTTGGAGAGTGTGACTTGACGTCATCTTTTACGGTGCATGATTTGATCTATTCTCTTGCAACAACTGTGGCACATAATGATTCCTCTACCGTTGACTTAAAAACTGTAGAGATTTCAGAAGGAGTTCGGTATGTTTTGTTATCTAGCACTTCATCAGAGGGTGTTTCAACTTTCGGTGGTGTCCTACCTTTTTTGAGAAAGCCAACTTCAAAGAGGCTTCGTGCGATTAGATGGAATGCATTTCAACTGAGAGTTCAAAATGGAGTTATTACTGAAGAGTATGTTAGAGCGTGCATCTCAAATTGTAACTACTTACGGTATCTGGATTTGTCATATGGTAGTTTTGAGGAGTTGCCAAGCTCCATATGCAACTTGAAGCAATTGAGATCATTACTCCTCCATGAGAACAAGCAATTAAAAAAGCTTCCGGATACCATTTGTGAGTTACAGAATTTGCTACAATTATCTCTCCATGGTTGCTCGGAGCTAGACGTTTTACCCAAAAATATGAGAAAGCTTGTTAGCCTTAGATTTCTTAGTGTAACAACAAAGCAAAAGAGTCTACAAGAAAGTGGAATACAATATTTAGAAAATCTGCATTTTCTGGGGATCTATATGTGCGCAAATCTCCAACTTCTAGTTGAAGGTACTTGCCGACTGACTCACCTTCGGGAGTTGGAAATTGCAGATTGTGGAAAACCAATGTATCTGCCTTTTGGGGAATTAATTGCTCTAGAGTCCTTGGAGATTGGTCACTGCAACCTCGTGTTGACCCGAGAGAACAGATCCAACTTTCCCTTGAATCTTCGTAAACTGGCAATATCAAATTCCCAACAAGTGATGAAGCTACTCCAGTGGGTCGACGAGTCAGCCTGCACTTTGGAGTCCTTAACCATTTATGACTGCCCGAGCATGACGGATATACCCGAACGGCTGCACAATGATCCACGTCTCAGATCAATTGAGACGATCGGATGTCCCAACCTAAGAATCAGGCCCTCCCCTGCCTCAAAGATTACGCGGACTGGTGAAGTTATACCCATCAATTGGAGGCGCCGATATGGCAGGGATTTCTATTGACACAAAATCCAACTTGGGATCAGTATTGTACAGTGGACGATGATTAGGTACGCCTCTATTTGCCTTTCCCTTCATTTATTCTTCGTTCTTAGATGTGATATAGCCATATATTGAGATTCCCTCCTCATATTACTTTTCCTCACTTCCTCGATCGATAAAGATTAGAATAAGACAATGCATCCTGCACATTCACAATATTGACGACTTTAGATATATATTTGGGCAAAATTTTGACATATCCCAATTTCTCGGTGCCATCTGCCATATTGAAAGTAAAACTTGATTCCTTAATAATGGAATCTCGTTTTCTTCTGTTACTCGGAAGTTCGAATGTAATGTAATTTTTTGGACGCTGTTTTTCTTTTTTCTTTTTTCCTTTTGATGAATGAAGTTGAAGAACATCTTACTCGACCATGGCCCCATCATCATTAGTCGTTATCTTTAAGAATAATGTCTCTATATAACAAAGTATACTCGGAAGAAATCAAACTGTGAATTTCATCCAATCCACAAAATACCCATGCTATGCTAACTAAAAAATAAATAACGACTGTGTTACCAAATGATGGGCGAAAGAGTAATTTAAAATGTGAACAACATTATCATGTTATCCAATAAATCTGTAATAAATCTCTCTTTCACAGATTTTATATTTAAATGACATTCCATATCGTGCAATAATTTGAATACTTGGAAATTGATTGAAGTAAATGCACTTTGCAGAAAGGCACCTATATAAGAAAACATTTAAGAGATAAAGAAGAAACAAGTTTAAAATTTTAAGTAAAAATAAAGGTTTTCTTTCTTAGTGCAAAATGGAGTGCATACTTATATTCCATCTTGATTCGAAAATAGGAGGTCTTCCAAAACTCCATATTTCATTTGGAACGAAAACAAGGACAATACTGAAATATCATTTTTTTTAGTGTATGGGTTTAATTCGAGAACAGTTTTCCTCGTTCTAATTTGACAATTGTTTTCGAAAAAATCAGATGCACTTTCACAACAACTTTTCATTCTCGATCAAATGGTAATGAGAACAAAAATTTAGAAAACTTTGAGGAACCAAATAAAGCCTCAAATTTGCAAAATGCATTTAGCGAAGCTTTATTAGTGCTTAAGGGCAGTTTTCAAGGGAAAATTGTCCAAAAAATCCTAAACCTATTGCATTTTTGCCAATTCAGTCATAAACCTTTTAACTCCTTGCCAATTAAGTCCATCCGGCTAATTTTGATAGGAAAATGCTGATGTGGACACCAACATGCCACATAGACTTTGCCAGTATTGACGTGGACAATTTTAATAATATTTTAATTTTTTTGAATTTTATTTTAATTTGTATTACTTTCTTCTATTTTTCTCCCTTTTTTTTTCTTTTTTTTTTTCTTTTTTTGGCTTTTTCCTTGGCCTTTTCTCGTGGCCGGTCACCGACCACAAAGCTGCGGGCGTCGGCCAAGCGACGACAACGCCGGGCGAGGCCGCCCCTGGCCCGATGAGGGCCGGCCTCACCGGATCGGCGAGGGAGCCCTCGCCCGGGGCTCGCCCTCGCCCGAGGCAAGCGTCCGCCTCGCCCCGGCCGGCGCGCGACGGCCACCACTAGCCACGGGCCGACGCCCGCTCGGCCGAGGGCGAGGCCAACGCTCGCCTAGGCGGGGCGAGCCACGCGAGGGCTCCCCTCGCCCCGATCTAGTGAGGCCGGCCCTCATCGAGGTCGGGCAGCCTCGCCCCAGATGGGCGAGGGAGCCCTCGCCGGGCTTGCCCTCGCCGGGGTCTGGCGAGCATCGGCCTCGCCCGGCCGGGCGGGCGTCGGCCTATGGCTGGTGGTCGGCCGTCGCCCGTCCAGCCGAGGGCGAGGCCGACGCCGCTTAGGCGAGGTTGAGCCCCGGTTGAGGCTCCCTCGCCAAATCTGGGCGAGGCCGGCCCTCACCGAGGCCGGGCGGCCTCGCCGGCGTCGCCGTCGCTCGGCCGACGCCCGGTGTGGCCGGTGGCGATCGTTTACACTGGGCGGTGGCCGGCCACCGGAAAAGGCCAAGGAAAAAGCCAAAAAGAAAAAAAAAAAAGAAAAAATAATAATTAAAATAAAATTCAAAAATATTAAAATATTATTATCCACGCGGCATCACGATCCCTATGTGGCACCGCCGGGCGTCCACGTCAGCATTTTCCGCCAAAATTGGCCGGATAGACTGAATTGGCAAAAAGTGAAAAGGTTTAGAACTCAATTGGCAAAGTTAAAAGGTTTAGGACTGAATTGACAAATGTGTAATAGATTTAGGACTTTTGGACAATTTTCCCCGGTTTTCAATTTCTTTTTTGATAAATAAACCATGTCACAGCGAGCCAGTATCATTAGCGTATAGTAAATTGAGAGCTTTGAAAGTTCTCATCCAAGCTTGCCATATGGAAAGATGATTGAAGGGCCAGTAGCAGATTTTACCAAAATTGAAATTTTACAAATTTCAACCAATGAGTGGTCATTGATTTCAAAAGGAATTCATTATTAAATAATTATTTTACTAAAAATAATTTATTCGAATTAGATTTATAAGTTGCTATTTTTAGTCCCGAAGAATTTAATTCTTCGATTGAATTAAAATCTAATTAAGATGTTGCAATTAGAAAAGGAAAGAATGACATGAAAAAAAAAAAACACCTATTACGATACAATCAATAATTCGTCATTAAATTGCAAGAATTCGTTATGAAATAATTCTTCTATAAAAGTATTTCATCAAAATCAAAATTTTAATAATTAAAACTCAAAAAAAAAAACGGCAATTCTCTTACTGAATTACTATCTGACGAACATATTGAAATGAGAAAAGAAAAAATATCATAACAATCATTTAACAAAGTAAACAATCCAAGTAAAAAATTAGAAGTTACATTTGCCATTGAATCTATAAGTAAAATAACACATTCAATTCATAATACTATCTAAAATTGCTAACTCATATAACAAATTAAAAATAAGTCTTTCTATACCATAGATCCAGTTCCATGCATTGCAGGGGAATGATTGCTAGTCCAAAATGCCACGATCAACATTAATAAAGCCGAATCATCCAATAAAAAATCATTTATTTTAACTTGACATGCATGAAAAGCTAACGCATAGAGAAATATATTCGCTTTAACTTAAGTTTCCAACTTGGGATTAAACGATCTTCTCGATCTGATCATAAAACTTTCACAAGTGTCTTCAATTAATTTGTTGAGTCAAAATACTTGCACAAATCTATGCTCGCGATTCTTTAAAGTGATGCGCGGTTCAACTTATAATTATTTCTAATTATGTTTTGTAATAGAACTGTTTTTTATTTAATTAAGAGTGTTCAATCTATAACTACTCTTTTAAAATGTACTAACACAGTGGCACAAGGGATACATGTGAATGAAGCCATAGCCACAAATTTCCTTTTCAAATTGCAAAGCACAATGCATTCTAAGAATAATAATTTTTCGCGTGAAGCTTTCTTAAAAAAAGGGAGATTAACATATGATATGCTATATGCAGGGAAGAGATGTCTTAGATCAGAGAGAAATTGAGAGTAACTGCACATCTTTCGTTTTTATCTTTAGTGGAAAAGCTTAAATTCAAATCCTCAATTGTGGGGTTCTTTGGAAACTTTGTTGCGTATCAATATTTACCCTCACGTGTCATTTGTTTATGATATAACATCTAATGGTAAAAGAGGAAATTTAAGTGATTATAATATCTACAAAATAGGATGGCCTTTTCTCACTAGATTGATAATGTCACTGTTCGGGAGACATGGTCCAAGCCCGGTGAAGAAATGCAAATTTTGGAAATTAATTTGTCCTGAAAAATGGCCCGAGTTGGGCACGAGCTTTCTGGCTGGTGACTTAGGGTAATAGGTCTTCGACGTGAAAGTTTTAGGGCATGTTTGTTTTGGATGAAGCAAAAAAATAATAAATAAAAATAATTCTTTTGCTTTTTTACCAACATTTAAAATGGTATTCAAATTCCAAAAAATATGAAAAATCATATGTTAATTTACGTGCCAGCTTTTACGTGTCTGGAAATTTTTGAGTGTTTTGCAATAACGAAATGTCAAATTGTGTGCATAGTAAGATTAGATTAGAGGCTATGGACTGTTACATTTTGTTGTAATCTATCAATTGTATATCAAGGTTCATTACTCGGGTACCCTTAGCACACTATTCAATAATAATGTGAACATCAAATATGTAAGCACTTGCTCATAATGTGCACAATGTATAAAAATAACGGTTTCCACTTGTTATTTTGGATACATATCCCTTTGGAGTCATGATACTGTTTTTCTATAATAATAAATAAAAAAAGAATTTAAGAAACACTTTTGAGAACCAAAATTTCCCCAGAATTTTATGCAAAAACTTATACAACATTTTTATTGAAATGAATCTTATATCCATATATAGATTAATTTAGCTATCTAATGGAAAATATCTTGGTAAGTAAAATATTTAAAAATGACAAAAATTCAGAGTATACTACAGTAAAATGCCATAATATTGCATTGTAGATACTCTTAAGCTCATCTCTTGTTTTTTTTCCTGTTGAGCAGATGAACTCCTGTGATCGAGGCGCCACTCCTTGTGGGGCTCTGCAAAGATTTGTTCGCGAAATGAGCACATCTCTTCGTTAATCTCTTTCATTTGCAAGTACGAAAACAATGGCCATTGATGTTGTACCTTTCCCTTTATTCCTTGAACAAGTGTTGCTATTTATTATTTGCTTGGTGTCTGTATTGCAACTTTCTCTACAGAGAAAAATGACTTATTCATATCGTATGAGACCAACTGAAGTACCATTTGAGTTTGAAATTTTTAGAGCTATAGTCATCTTTCATTCACGAATAGTGTATGAAGTTACGACGCACTGTCGAATCTTATTTTTGGTAAATTAGTGTCGGTCACTTGATCTTTTTATAACATAATTTCGCAGTGCCACTCTTTTACAAGGATGAGTTTGTGCAATATGACTCTTCCAATATTCAGTTGCATTAGTTAGCAAACAAATTTATGGAAATCCGTTGCTTAAAATCCATATTGTTGCAGTTTCACATTATTGCAGAATTACTGAGCATAGTATTAGCATCCCAACAGTTGAAATACCGGAACTCCATACATAGGGTGCATCACGTGATGTGCATCAACATGAGGTTCTACTTCTACCTGTATATGGCTCCAGCTAGAAGAAGCCGATATTCATTAGTGCCAAGGCCGATACAGAGCTCGACAGCGTCCATATATACAGATAATTTTTCCAAGCAACTGCCTGATGAGCACTGCGAGGAGGTGGACTATTGGGACTGAAGATCAATTTCCACGCCTGCTTCTCCACATCATACCGGTAAAGATCACCATAGACAAAAGTCTGCACCATTTTGAAACCAGGGTGGTGACCAAAAAATGAGCCAAGCTCGCGGCATAAACATAAGCACTCCATCAACTATTGTGAACGCCTCACCTTGGTGCCATTGTAAAACTCGCCGCCATAAAAAATCAGTTCCGTGTCTTTCAAAGGATTCAGCGTCATCTACAGGAGTTAACGGGACCATTACAACAACTAATCAATCACACAATTCAGGCAAGCCACCATGAGGTGAGTAAACAAAATCGCGCGCAGCTAGAGCCGATAAAGAGAGTCATTACCGTGCAATTAGATCGTGGAGAAGGCGCCGGTACATTTTCCTCAATGTGGACCTCCTTCTTCTTTGCCTCCTCTTTTTGTATACTTAGCTGGTCAGTGGGAGTGCAAACAAGTCAATTCGAGCTTAAAGGAAGGAGAAAGCAGCCATGTCTAATCTCAAATCAAGAACAGATACGGCCAGAAATTCAATTGCAGTTTCAAAGATCAAATTATCGCCGTAATCTATCGGAAGCAATTGAACTTCTCAGTCCACTAGTGACGCGCGACAAGACCCGGTTTTTCACGTTTTTTTTTCCTAGAAACAGAGGATAGACAGCACCATCGGTATTGCTCAAATCCTAAGTTTCGGACACAAAAAAGAGGTTTTGCGATGGACTGCATCGTCCCGGCAGATAAACATCCGGCGAGGCGGTTAAAGCGGGAGCAGCATCATACGAGGATGGCGTCGATGTCGTCTTCAGGGGAGATCTTCTTGGTGTCCCGGCGAGCTCTCTTCTCCTCCGCCTTGGCGGTCTTCCTCACCGTCTTCTCCTTCCCCTTCCCCGGCTTCTTCGTCTTCTTCCCCATCCTCTCTCTCTCTCTCTCTCTCTCTCTCTCTCTCTCTCTCTCTCTCTACAGTTCACCGTTTCGTCGGTCGGACTGGCGGCAACGCTCACAACTAGAAGAATGTCGACGGCGGGAGCAGACAGAGGAGGGGAGGGGAGGTTTTGCTGGCGCGGGACGACGCCATCTCCGGTCTCCTTTTCGAGGGGCGTTCTTCCAGGGGAAATTTCACTTTGGTCCCTATAGTTTTGGGATCCTTCGCTTTTTGATCCGTGTACTCTATTTTCGTCGCGATTATAATCATCGGGCTCTTCTTCCACAATAATTTGATGGGATGAGACCTTTGGAAATCCTAAAATTTACTGTGGAAGTACAATTGAGTCTTAAAAATTTCAAAAAGTGCAATCAAGTCATAAACCTCATCACCAAAGTACAATCGAGTCCTAAAAATCTCTAAAGATGCATTCGACAGCATGACTTGATTGAACTAATTCGACAAGTTTAGGACTTGATTTGCACTTTTTGAAAATTTTAAGACTCGATTACACTTTCGTGATAAATTTTAGAAATTAATTGTAAATTTTGAAAGTTTTAGAACTTATTTATATTTTTATGATAAGTTTTAAAATTTTCTACACACTTGTCGTGGTTTGAACTTGTCCATCAAATTTCCAAGGAGTCAAACGGCAGCAATTGACACATGAAGAAGTCCACGTCCTATGCTGAAGGATCTCGCCCTGAGGCTGCTCCTCCTCATTTTCCCATTCTCTTATGCCTTGTCCACCAAAAAAGGAAAAAGAAAAACGTTCTCTTCTGCCGCATCCTTTCTTCCTCTATATATTTTGTTGGTATTTTGTTTATAAAACAAATGAAGAGGTACCAACCACCCGTGGTGGCAGCGTAGTTGGTTGAGCACTCCTTCCTTTCGCGAGAGGTCCAATATTCGACTCCCCGCGTCGTCCGCCTTGTTTAGGGTTTACCTCTAAAAAAAAAAAAAAAAAACAAATAAAGAGATACCTTGTCCCACATCGAAAAAAATGTGAGTACGCACGTGGATGGGATTTGGCACTAATCGACGATCATTAATTTTATTTATTGAAAATTCAATTTATTTCCATAAAAAAATTAACTATAAAGTCTTGTTGAAATAGTGCGACTGTTCACGAAAAATTATGGTTATTTTTATTTATTATTTATTTAATTCCCAATTTTTATATCTTTTCAACATAACCTTTAATGTGTACTAATTCATTTTATAACATTTCTCGAAAGGTTGCCTTTGTTCTTTTTTGTAACCTTTTGAAGAGTTGCCTATATTCGAAAGACAAAGATAAGTAATGTTGTTTTGAGACCACACAATAATCTTCTTTCATTTTTTTGTTTTCTTTTGAAAGAAATTACAGCCATCGTTTCTAATTATTTCCCATTAGAGACCTTGGAGAAATACTAGAATTGCTATATAATATTCTCATTTGAGACTTTGTTGTATCCTGAAAAAAATTTGCTGGTGACCGTTAGCAATAAAGAAAGTGATATCACGCCTCAAAATCCGATTTGATTACTCGATCCGATTTTATTATTCTATCCCATTCGAAGACATATTTTCCCAACATATTTTAGATGGCCACGTTCGGTATTCGATACCATCCATGTCCTGACGTGCACGGCTTTCGCTTTTGTCTTCGCCTCACTCGCAAGCAATGTACTTGCTTGCTGTGGCTTTATTCTGGTCAACCTCTCGAAGTAATCCCCTGGCTTGCCTAATGGTAGATGCACTCGGATCGCTTCCCATGTCACCAACTAATCTGAACTCGATAGGCCAAGTCGTATATTTAATATATTCTGGAGGTTGAGCTCGTGACTCTAGCTTCGGAGGATGCAGATGAGAAAATGCATGATGAAGCTCAGCAGATGCTGTTGTGCCTGTTTGACAAGATTCATTCAGACAACAGATGACACAAGGGATTCCAAGGCTTATCAGACGCTGGTGCGCCTATTCGATGGAGACAACATGACCATCCTCAAGCATTTAATCTATGCCAAGAACGACATACAGCCGCTGGTGGACGGTACCACAAGATTGAGGGTTTGGTCCTTCTTCCTTTTACCTCTTCCCTCCCATTATTGTACTCAATTGGCCTCGACCTAGTCAATATCTATCTACAGAAATATAACAGCAATGCTCTCTCACTTCACAACAACCAGGTCAGCCTCGAAGTGCTGAGAAAGAAAACAGTGTTGCTACTAATATCAGATCTTGACATCGCCATTGAAGACATAGAATTTCTCAATTACATCTACAGAGAGTATCATGCAAGGCCTGAGAACCAGTTTGAAATGGTGTGGCTTCCAATTGTGGATATCGATCCAAAATCAGCTGCTTCGGATATGACCCATCAGCAGAAATTCGAGGAGCTGCAAAGCATCATGCCATGGTACACTGTCCACCACCCTTCAATCCTTGAACCAGCCGTGATCAGGTACATAAGAGAGGAGTGGCGTTTCTCAAAGAGGGTCATCATAGTAGCTCTGGATCCACAGGGGAGGTTGGCGAGCCCCAATGCCCTCCACATGATCCGGATATGGGGAAATTTGGCCTTCCCTTTCACTAAGGAACGAGAGGAAGCGCTGTGGAGGGAGGAGAGTTGGACACTCAAGCTGATCATTGATGGCTTAGATGACGGGACTATGGAGGAATGGGTAAAAACTTTCATCCCTAACGATCCTTTGTTCCCCATGTTTATTCTTAGATATGCATCTGTTGGGGAAATTAATTTTGTGAAGAAGATGAAGAAATATTAGTAGATCCTTAATGGCTTGATGCAAGATGACAATCACTATACTTAAGGTATTATTTGTCCATACTATTGTTGCTGCTTGGTTTAGAACAATTATACCTCTAGAATATACACCAAAGCCGCAGAGAAAGGAGTTCAGCAATTACTCGAATCTCTCTTGGAATTTTTCCTTGAATGTGTTGAGATTACGTGTATGAAAAGAGAATAAAAGAGAGTTCAGAAGAAAAAGTGCATTTTTGAACGGCTGTGATTATTATAAATCATATGTGAATTAGTGTTTATTCAAAAAAAAAAAAACAATCAATACATCTCTTAGAAATAAGTATCTTATCTCCAACCATCACCATTTTTCATGTCAATAATAACTTCTTCATAACTATTAACTACTCTAACTTCCTTTTAGGCCGAAGAGTAGCCTCTTTTCATAATGAAGAGTCATGTCTTCTTTAATCAAGAGTCATGTCTTATTTTAATCAAAAGTCACGTATTCTCTTAACTAAGAGACGCCTATTTATGATAACAAACTATTTCAACAATCCCCCACTTAGTTTGTTATCTACACTAATTTACATAAATTCATACATACAAGAACATATCTATTAAGATTTGAACCTTCAATTAGTGTAGATAATTCAATTAACCAAATCAGTGGTAGATAAAACTTTGAACCATCATTTTTTAATCAAATTATTACACATATGAATTTATACACATTCAATTAGAAATTTTCTATGCTTAAGCACTTTTATGGCCTAAGTATACACATTTAGTTAGAAATTTCCCATGCTTAAGCACTTTTATGGCCTTATGCTTAGGGGTGAGCGGTTCCAAATTCGGTTTCACTTGGAACTTGAAATCTACCCTCACATATATGTTCTTTATTTTTTTAGAAGCCGGAACCTACCCATTGAAATATGGAGCCTAAAACTCACCCTAAGTTTTAGGATTGGTTCAAGGGTCTAATAGGTTCTTTCTTCTTCTTCTTCTTCCTTATTTATTTATTTATTTCATTTTTAGTCTAAAAGACGAAAATGAACGCAACAATAATGACCAAATTTTTCATTCATCAAAGAGAAAATAAAACGAACAAAGTTATCAATAGTGAAAATGAAATTCTTGACAAGGACTTCAACTAAATAAAAGAGAGGAAATGGAGCAAAATCTGCATTGAAATGAAACAAAATTCACTAGACTTCACTGTTGATTAGGGGTGAGTAATTTCAGGTTCCATATAGGTTCCACCTAGAACCTAGAACCTATCCATTTGAACAGATTCAATTCGAAATCCATCCTGCATATCCTAAGACCTAGAACCTACCTAGTCATGATCTATTCAAGTTCCACTTATATTATCAATTGAACTATGGCAGTAAATTAAAACCTTTAATGACCACCATTTGCTATTATAATTTACTGACCATAACTTATTTTTAGACATATGAAAGATATGGACATTAATAAAGTGGAAGTCTTAGTTATAAAATAGAAGCTCAAACTAATGCTTCTAAATTATACATTCATTATCGAACAACATGAAATATCACAAAATTGCATGAAGACAGAGACTAAGAAAAATACTAAAACTTGTTCGAGATTCTAAGTTACAGATTCAGGTTCAATCAAGAACCTAGAACCTACCAATCGGAACAGATTCCTTATTTTTTGGAACTTGGAATCTACCGTACATATTTTGAAACCTAAAACTTACATGTACTCACTAGTATAGTTCTTAGGTTCTAGGTTCTACCTTAGAATCATGCTTACCCCTACTTGCTCCTCCTGCATTCATTATAAATTACAAAAGTTCATCCAACTTTTTTTAGAAGCGGCACCATTTCTTATGTTTATATAGGTGAAGTTCTTGAATTTGTTACCTCAACATTCTCTTGCTAAAACCTTGAACTTCATTAGGAGTGTTGTGTTAAGCTCATCATCTTAACTTTCTATGAGTGCTAACCTTGTGTCCTGGTACTCAATCATCGTCAAGTTACAATAGCTTGTTGTTATCCATTTAACTTTAATAATTTTGTTAGAAAATATAAAGTCGGGTTTCTATTGTGCTTGACTATTATCAATTGGCCTAAGGCCCATTCCCTTGGCAATACTAGTTATTAAACCTCTCAAGAGTCCCTTAGTAAATGGATCAACTAAGTTATCCTTTGTCCGAATGTAAATTACTAAAATAACTCCATCAATAATTAATTGTCGAACATACTCATATCGCAAACTAATATATCTAGATTTTCCATTGTTTATTTTATTGTATGCCCTAAACATAATTGCCTCACTATCACAACACAAAGATATGGCTGCCATTGGTTGTGACCACAACTCTTTATCCAATACTAAATTGCGCAACCATTTTGTCTCTTTATTAACCGCCAATAGTGATATAATTCATATTCAATTGTTGAATGAGTTATACATGTTTGCTTCTTTGATATTCGAGAGTTGCACCATTGGCAAGCTTTAAAAACCTCATTCTTTGAATATCCTTCTAGTACTATCGGTTGCCTTTCAATGCACAGTACTTGGATCACCAATAAATTTGGACAATTTACACACAATAATTATTATATCTGGTCTAATGTAATGCATAATGTGCACCAAACTTCCAATTGCATTGGCATAACTATTGTGCTAAATGTTGTCTAGTATTTTTCCTCTTTGAATGATTTTCTCCACATAGTGACATTGACTTAAAGCATAACATCTACTATATTTGATCACTTTGATATCTAAAATTGTATCAACTTCTCTCAAATCTTTCAATTTTATACTAATAAGATTGATACCTTTTAGTTTGGCAGAAGTATAGCCCAAGTGCCAAAACTTGGTACGAATGGACATTTAAGTGCCAAAAGTTTAAGTGTCACTTTTTTTAGGGATATGTCCAGCGAAGTCCTAAAACTTGTCCGGAAAGTGCAATTGAATCGTAAAACTTACAAAAGTTCAATCAAGTCCTAAAACTTGTCAAGTTGGTTCAATTGAGTCCTAAATTTAACACCGTTAAAAAATTAACGGAAATTGCCGACGTGGCGTTGACGTCATATTTTAAATGATTTTTTTATTTTTCAAATGGCTTTTTTAAATTATTTTTTATTCAAAATCTCTAAAAATTAGATTAAAAACTAAAAAGGAAAATCTAAATTTATTTAAAAAAGGAAAATCTAAATTTATTTTAAAAAACAAAATTGTTCGAAAAAAAGGGCACCGGTGGACTTCCGCCTCCGCCGCCGCCCGTCGCCGGCCCCGGGCGAGGTGGCCGGTCCTCACTGGCGAGGCCTCGCCGCCCTCACGGGGCCGGCAACCGTCGCCCGCCTGGGCAAGGCCTCGTCGGCCTGGCTCGGGGCCGGCGAGGCTCGCCAGGATCTCGGTGAGGCTCACCTGGATCTAGCGAGCCTCGCCGGCCCCAAGCGAGGGCCGACAAGGCCCGCCCGGGGCAGGCCACGGTCGCCCTCCCTCGCCCGAGGCTGAGCGACCGTCGCTCGCCTAGGGTGGGCGACGGTCGCCGTCCCTCGCCCGGAGCTGGGGCGACCGTCGCCCGCCCGGGCGAGGCCTCGTCGGCCTCGCTTGGGGCCGGCGAGGCTCGCCGGATCTGGCGAGCCTCGCCCAGGGCGGGCGATGGTCGCCGGCCTCGCCCGGGGCTGGTGAGGGCCGGCCACCCCGCCTGTGGTCGACGACCGTCTCTCGGCCCCTCCCGCGATGGGCGCGCGGCGGGGGAGAAGAGCACTGATTTTTTTTTAAAATAATTTTAAAAATAACCTTTATAACTTTTCTTTTTAATTTTTGGTGAAAATAAGATAAAATAAATAAATTTAATTTTTTAGTTTTTAAAATTATTTTTTGAAAAAATGAATAAAAATCATTAAAAAATCCACGTGGAAAATAAAAAATAATTTAAAATGACACGTCAGCATTTTTAACGGAAAAGGCTAACAGTGTTAATTTTAGGACTCAATTGAACTAACTTGACAAGTTTTAAGATTTGATTGAACTTTTTGTAAGTTTTAGGACTCAATGCACTTTCCGGACAAGTTTTAAGACTTCGTTGAACATATCATTTTTTTTTAAAAGTGGGACACTTAAGTGACATCTCCAGCAAAATTCCACTAGAAATCCTATGTGGCAATTTTTTATTATTGTTTTCATCTACATGGCTCGTCGAAATGCTGACTCAACAAAAAGGCAAAAACGACGTCGTTTTTAAGCGAATTCGAATGTTTATATAAAAATTAATTAAATTAAATTATAAAAATAAATTATTATTATTATTTTAATTTACTTTTAAAAAAAGGTGGGGGAGAGGAGGCAGTGGCTGAGGGATGAGCCCTCGCCGCCGCTGCCTCCACTTCGTCGCCAGGAAGGGCCGGCGACGGTGGGGGGAGCGTCGGCCAAGGTCGCCGACCCCTGGATAGGGCTCGGTGTACCCAGCCGACCGGCGGTGAGGGCCGGGGGCCGGCAACCCTGGCTGACCCTCCCCCCTCCGTCGCCGGCCCTTCCCAGCGATGGTGGGGAGGCAGCTAGGGCACCCCCAGTCGACCGGTGGCGAGGGCTCGCGGGCCCTCACCACCGATCGGTCGGGGCCAGCGACCTCTACAAACCCTCCCCCCTCCGTCGCCACCCCTTCCCGACAGCGGCGGGAGGCGGTGGCGACAAGGGCTCAACCCTTTTTATTTAAAAATTGTATTTTTAATTTTTAATGTTTTAAATAAATTTATTTTTAAATTAAATTTAATTGATTTTTATATTAATTTTTTACTACATCAGAGACAAAATGACGTCATTTTTGCATTTTTTTTTAGCTACATAAGCATGTAAAATGACGTCGTTTTGCACTTAACTCGTCGGAAAATTGCTTCGTCAACATTTTGGCCGAATTGACAATTAAGTGATTCATTTTGCTCCGATTTTGGCACATAAGTGTCACTTTTCTAAATTTTGGCACTAAAGTATCACTGTATGCCAAGTTTTGGCACTCCAGGTGTCCGGCACTTCTTTTAGTTTTATTTATGCTAAGCATATTTGTATCCAGTATATCATCTACATATAAGCAGAGTATAACTCTATACTCTTGAGTAAGTTTTGAATAAATGAACTTAGTGACATTGTTATTTTTAAATCCATATGATAATACCACCGAATCAAATTTTCTCATGCCATTGTTTTGGTACTTTCTTTGTCTCTACTCATGTTGTCATTCTCAACAAAATGCTCCTTTTTTGCAACTTTTTTCACGTAATTAGCCTCACGTTCACAAGAACATTCCTCAATTCGAATATGTTTTATCACATTAGCCACAATTAGGTTCTCAATCGTGTGGAGAAGTTTATTTCGATAATCATTCCAAGTTGAGGGCAATTGTGAAATAATTGCAGCAACTTGAAGAGGTTCAAAAACTTCAAGCATAAAGCCTCTGAGTTTGGCAACATATATTTATAGTTCATCTGCTTGTTTAGAGACAAAATTTCGATTAATCATGGTAAATACAAAATATTTCAGAGCAGTAAATCTATCGGTACCTTGTTTATTGGTATTATATTTAGTCTCCAAGGCATTTCAAATGTCTCTGGGATTTGTGTAAAATTGGAAAGTTTCATGCAGACAATCCAATAAAGTATTGAGAATTCTTCCTCAGTACCTCCTTTCATCATCCTTGCGCCTTTTCCTTGCAACATTGATTTGATCAGAGTCATCATCCTTAAGATTTGGAGTAGTGAGCAAGTTGGGGTCTAGGATGTAGAAGATACATAATCCAGATAGAAGAAGAATCATATTCTCCTTCCAACGGATGAAATTAGTTCCATCCTAAGGATCGATTCACAGTCAGTCAAGACTGCGAGCACTTGATGCAGCCAATGTCTGCATCTCCATAACAATAAATCCTTAAGATTGTTGGGGAAAATTTGTTTGGTGAAGAAGATGAAGAAGTAGAAGTAGATCATTGACTCTTTAATGCATGATGACGATCACTGTTCTTAGGATATTACTTGCCCCTATTATTATTATTGTTGGGTTTAGAACAAATATACCTCCAAGATATACATCAACGCCATAGATAAATGAGCTAAGCAATTACTCAAATCTCTCTTGAAATCTCCTTGAATGTGTTCAGATTGCATGTATGAAAAGAGAAGAAGAAGGAGTTATGAAGAAAAAATGCATTTCTGAATGGTTGTGATTACTATAAATAATATGTGAATTGGTGTTTATTCAAATAAAACCAATCAACACATCTCTTGAAAATAGGTACCTTATCCCCAACCACCACTACTCTTCATGTCAAGAATAACTTCTTCATAACTACTGATAACTTCCTTTTAGGACAAAGAGTCGCCTCTTTTCATAATCAAGAGTCATGTCTTATCTTAACCAAAAGTCACGTATTCTCTTAACCAAGAGATACCTCTTTTATGATAACAAACTATTTGAACAGCAATCTCAAAAACACACTGAAAAGAGGCTTTGGCAAACAAACTTTGATTAAGAAAAAATATTCCGAGATGAACCATGGACCAGGCTTTATTTTCTCTGCAAAAAGTAAAGCGGAAGAGGAAGTAAAAGAGGAGTGAGACGCTTGATTCTGTAACATATAGCGACCAAGGTCTGATTACATCGCTTAAAATTACCGCCAGAGGGACTAAGCATTGATAGGAACAACTTTTTCCATCGAGGAAAATGAATTTCCTTGTAGTAAAGTGCACGTAGCCTGAACTTTCACAGTATAAAGTAGTCCCAAATAATTCCTAGTAAATATATGCTGGACCATGTCCTAATGCAGACAAGTATCGCATGTTAACAAAATGTGCGCGGAGTATTTGTGTCGGTAATTAAATAATTCCTACTTCTGATCAGGTGAGACAAGGATCATACATTTGCCTATTTGGAGGTGAGGACCTTGAATGGATCAGGAAGTTAACAGCCACAGCCAAAGAAGTCGCTAAGATTGCTGGTATCATGCTGGGAATGGTATACGTGGGAAAGAGTAATTCAAAGGAAGGAGTGCGGAGAACAGCTGCGACGATCACCTCAGAGAAACTGAGTTACTGCTGGAATGACCCCAGATTCTTCTGGCTCTTCTGGGCTAGACTCGAGAGCATGCTCCACTCAAAGGTGCACCTCGGGAACTCCATCGAAAACGACCCTTTACTGCCACGGATCCAGACGATACTCAACTTTGGCTTGAGCGACGAAGGATGGGCGGTTTTCTGTCAGGGTGTAGGGCCGGACATGGTGGAAGCCGAGGGCAACATTGTCCTAGAGAACATAGAGGAGTTCGATAAGTGGAAGGACGATGCAAATCAGAAGGGTTTCGTTAATGCACTGAGAGACCATCTAATACAGAAGCATCTGATGCGCCTGTTTGACGAGATTCATTTGGACAACTTGACCATGCTCAAGCATTTAATCTATGCCGAGGACGACATACAGCCGCTGGTGGACGGTACCACAAAATCGAGGGTTTGGTCCTACACTTCCTTTTACTTCTTCCCTCCCATTATTCTACTCAATTGGCCTCGATCTAGTCAATGTCTATCTACAGAAATATAACATCTCACAACAAACAGGTCGGCCTTGAAGTGCTGAGAAAGAAAACAGTGTTGCTACTAATATCAGATCTCGACATTTCCTTTGAAGACATGGAACTTCTCGACCACATCTACAGAGAGTCTCGTGCAAGGCCTGAGAACCAGTTCGAAATAGTGTGGCTTCCAATTGTGGATATCGCTCCAAAATCAGCTGCTTGGGATATGACCCATCAACAGATTTTCGAGACGCTGCAGAGCATCATGCCATGGTACACTGTCCACCACCCTTCGATCCTTGAACCGGCCGTGATCAAGTACATAAGAGAGGAGTGGCGTTTCTCAAAGAGTATCATCATAGTAGCTCTGGATCCACAGGGGAGGTTGGCGAGCCCCAATGCCCTCCACATGATCCGGATATGGGGAACTTTGGCCTTCCCTTTCACCAAGGAGCGAGAGGAAGCGCTGTGGAGAGAGGAGAGTTGGACACTCAAGCTGATCATTGGTGGCTTAGACGACGGGACTATAAAGGAATGGGTAAAAACTTCATCCCTAACGATCCTTTTTTCCCCCAGATTTATTCTTAGTTATGCATCTTCAAAAACGCACTTGAAAGAGGCTTTGGCAAAAAACTGTGATGAAGAAAAAATATTCCAAGATGAACCATGGACCAGGCCTTATTTTTCCTCATAAAAAGTAAAGAAGAAGAGGAAGTAAAAGACGAGTGAGACATTTGGTTCTATAACATATAGCAACCGAGATTTGATTGCATCGCTTAAAACTACCGCCAGAAGAACAAAGCACGGCCAGGGACAACTTTTTCCATCGAGGAAAATGAATTTCCTTGTAGTAAAGTACACGTAGCCTGAACTTTCATAGTATAAAGTAGTCCCAAAAAATTCCTGGTAGATACATGCTGGACCATGTCCTAATGCAGACAAGTATCGCATAACAACAAAATGTGTACAGAGTATTCGTGTCAGTAATCTCTATTTCCTACTTCTGATCAGGTGACACAAGGATCATCCATTTGCCTATTTGGAAGCGAGGACCTTGAATGGATCAGGAAGTTCACAGCCACAGCCAAACAAGCCGCTAAGACTGATGGTATCACGCTGGAAATGGTATATGTGGGAAAGAGCGATTCCAAGGAACGAGTGCAGCGTATAGCTGCAATGATCACCTCAGAGAAACTGAGTTATTGCTGGAACGATCCCACATTCTTCTGGTTATTTTGGGCTAGACTCGAGAGTATCCTCCACTCGAAGGCACATCACGGGATCACCAGAAACGACCCTGTAATTGATGAGATCATGAAGATTCGCACTTATGACAAGACCGCCCAAGGATGGGCTATTTTGTGCCAAGGTGCGGGGATGGAGATGGGCACAGCCAGGAGCGACATTGCCCTCCTGGACAGCATGGGGGTGTTCCATGCACCGACCTAAGAACATGATGAGTTTAAAGACTATAGAAGAGCGGAGTATCACTGGGAGGTGCACCCCAGCAACCGAGTGATCACGCCCGCGAGCGGTGTGAATTCCCTGTAGAAAATTTATTCATGTATACAACTAATCAATCAAGGAAATAATGGATCCATATATGATTGTAAAACACCGATCAATAAATACAGCAGAATTAAAGCGTACATGTTTGAGACATTGCTTCACTTGCAGAAAAATAGATTACTCTGATAATCAGGATCTATCGGAATTCTATATCTTCCTCTCTATGACCGATTTCGATATAGCATATTTCAATTGGATTAAAACAACTGATAGGTATAATCTACATTTTTATCAACAACGTGTCAACTGAGCCCTTTCCATTATGGGCTCCAGTCAAACACAATTGCCTACACTTTGCTACTCAACTAGGCCCGTTATCAATAGATGCAAATACCCAATTCAATCAGATCAGGTTCAACAAATATTGGAATATCCATTAACCCAATTATTTAAAATAAAAAATCAATTAATTAATGTAAACCCATATTATAGGAAATTTCAAACATTCTCCCACTTGGGCCACATTAATTAACTTATTTTATTTTGAAAAGGATTTTATATTTGAAAAAGACACTATCGGGTTAATAACTGAAAATTTTGTTTATGTGGCCACAACTTTTAAAAAATAATATTCCAATAATGGCATCTCAATACCAATCCAATCCTATATAACCTCAATATCGGACTATGGAGATCAATGTGTTAAAAAAATACCACAACACAATACCTTCCATAATCACATATAATAAGTATTATATTTTCATGGATCATGGGCCTAGTAGTGTAGTAAGAAATAGTGTCAAAGCCCGCCCCAACGAGGCTCGGCCTCACTAGATTTGGGCAAGGCAAAGCCTCACCGGGGCGAAGCTCGCCGGATGTCGCCTAGCCGGTCGCCGGCCACGACGGTGAACGGCGACCGGCCAAAGAGAAAAAAAAATGAAAAATAAAATAAAAATATTAAAATAAATAAAAAAATTATACAAGTTTACCAAACGTGTTTCTGTTCCAAGAACATAAATTTTGTACAGTTATCAAACGTGTTCTTCTATTCAAAAAATTATTCCTAGAAACAGAAATAGTTTTTTATATTTATGTTCCTATGAACAATTTTTGAACAAAAACGTTACCAAATGTGCCATTAATATAGTTGGTTATCTTCTGTCGATCTATCTTTGGGTTTGTTTCGCTTCAGGATAGGCTTCTTAGGATATGTTTGGTAACATTTCTGTTTCGTGGAGCAATTTCCTTTTAGAAATAATATTTTTCTATTTTTATTCCTCGAAACAATTTTTGAGTAAAAAGATGTGTTTAATAACTATACAAAATTTCTATTCTCGAACTAGACAAAGCACCGGGATTCGTTTGATACGGTTCACAAATTTTTTTATCATATAGAATTTCTTTTAGTTTTTAAAGATTTTTTTATTTTTCTTTTATTTTTCTTTTCTTCTTCTTCCCAGCAGCAGCAGCTACGAGGAAGAAGAAGAAAACAAAAAAAAATGATTTTTTTTCTAGAAATTATTTCCATAAACAAGAAATTACTTTTTCAACTTCTTATTTATTTTTCAAATATATTCTCCGACCACTTTTCTATTACAGGAGATAGAAACATTGCTATGAACATCATAAGTAACAATGCCTTTGGTTTATGGGATTCATCATCCCATGGGGTCTTATTCAACGTTTTGAAACAAGGGAAAACCAGGAAGCTCCTTTGCTGATTTTGGCCTGCCCATGCAAAGCAAAAGGGTGTTGAGCAAAGACTTTCTATCGCATGGGAACAAACAATCACACGAAAAGTTAATTATATTTTTTTTTCAAATATTCTATGATATCCTTATTGATATTCTCTCGGAACTCGTTGATTATATTCCCTAAAAACACATCACACTTTTCAAGTACGAATAATCTCGCATTTTAGTCATTTTGCGCGTGCTTGTACTCCGTGGAATTAAACATGTTTATGAGATTAGATTTTCTGTACCGATAATAATTTATAATTATTTGTTATTTGATTTTTTGTAATCCTGACAGATTATTATTCTCATATCACCCAACCATTTCACTTTCATTTTCATAATTCCATTCACCACTCACCTACCAAACCTTCGGGTGTTCGACGTTTCAGGAATGATTTTCTAAAAGGCCTTGTGCCATTCTTGAAGGGAGTTAAAGTTGAGCTCTCGATTCTGGTATTTTTCCAACATCTTTCTTTTATTGATTTCTTCATATGCCAACTTGACTTTATCTTTCGGTTTAATCCGTAATTTTTTTCATATCCTCCCTGATATTCTGGATCATCTCTTGAAAACCGAAATGCCTAGAGAACCATATAAAAATGAGTAGAAAATATTTATTTATTAAGACCCCATGCGTTTCATAGAAAATATCACTTTTCTTGAACATGTTTTCCAAAAAACCATTTTCCAGGAAAAAAAAAATTGGTATTCAACTGAAATTTGAAAATAAACTAGAAAATTTTCTGCTGTTCAATATTTGATTAGATTTTCTAGGAAAAATTATCCAAAAAATCAAAATTTTTTTAATTTAAAATTTTTTTAAAATGATTTTTTTCTTTTTTTTTTTTTTTTTTTTTCCTTCCTCCTCCTTCATCCACCAGCCACGTGCCTCAACGATGGCTGGTAGCCCAACGAACAGCCAAGACACGGGTCTACAAGCTCGAGGCTCAACCAATCCAAGCAAGCCCAAGTTCCGTCTAGGCTCGGGCCTCGCTAGCCTCTTGGCAAGGCTTGACTAGCCCAAGGAAGAAGGAAAAAAAGGAAGAAAAACAAAAAGAATAAGAAATAGTTCAGAACTTGATTTTTTTTCAAAGAAAAAAATAATAAATAAAACATAAAAATAAAAGGAAAATGTGTTTGATGAAGGTTGATGAGGTGAAAGAAGATATGGAAAACATTGGCCTTACTTTTGAATATTCTTTTTCTATTAAAGGGAGGATGTTTTCCATGACTAATTTATTTTCCGTGAAATAAACGACGAAAAATACAAAAAATATTTTTCTTAAAGTTGTTTTCCACGAAACGAACATAACCAAAGGATCCATTTGTTTTGTAAAAAATCAACAATTTCATAGTATTTTTTTATTTAAAATTGATTGTTTATGTCACTTACAAAATTGAATTGACCAAAAAGTACTTTCTTCGTCGGCGAAAATGCTTAAACATGGATTATTGTTTATTATAAAGTTTGTCGAATAATTATTATAAGTGATACGAACAATCATCTTGAAGGAAGATGCTTTTTGTGAAAGATTCGTAAATTACATACAGAAGTAAAGAATACTGACACTTGGAAGAGTCCCGTTGGATCTTTGAAGTAATCTCGATTCTTAGGAAAAGTGCCAAAAAAGGCCTAAACCTTTTTATTTTTGCCGATTTAGTCCTAAAGTTTTTACGTTATGCAAATTCAGTCTTTTACAGCCAATTTTGGCCGGATTTTGCTGACCGCACGCCGGCTGGCCGACGTGGCCCGATCGACACCGACGTGAACAACTTTTAATATTATTTTAATATTTTTAATATTTTTCTTTTTTAATTACTTTTTCTTTTTCTTTTTCTTTTTTATTTTTATTTTCTTCTTCTCCTCTTCTTCCTCCAACTGGTTGCTAGACCTCAACGACCGGCCACCTTGCCAATAGCCGCGAGGGCGGCCTCACAAATGGCAGCGAGGCTCGCCCTTGCCAGATCCGGCGAGGGCAAGCCTCGCTCGCCCGGCGTGAGGCCACCCTCGAGCCCTGGGCGGCGAGGCTCGCCCTCACCAGATCTAGCGACGAGTTGGGGTTCAAGTCGGACTCCGTCAACGGCTTGCTCTTCACCTTTTGCGAGCTTGTCTCCAGGGAGTTGTTCTTCTCTCCAAAGAAGGCGGGTACCTCACCGCGAGGTCGGAATCCGTGGTGAAAGCAAAGCTGCCCCTACCACCGCCGAGGCGAGTGGAGGAGCTCGATGGCTCGGGCCGAGGCAAGCTCAAGGAGCGCTATGAAGGAATTGGCGCTCTCCGAGGGCGGAGCCATCGGGTGCCGAAGATCCTCGAGGAGCACTAACTCCAGCACGGCATCAATGGATCCGACTAGGGTTAGAGCTGTCGGCTCCATTGGGAATCGGCTTTGGGAGCTGATCGAATCGAGCTGGCCTCCTCGCACCAAGCTGTCAAGGCTCGCCCTCATCGGCCATGGGTGAGGCTCGACCATCGCCAGATCCGGCGAGGGCGAGTCTCGCCACCTTGCGCGAGGCCGCCCTCGCGGCCAATGGTGAGGTGGCCGACGAGGTCGACCTCAACCTCGCCAGCCGTCACCTCTGGCCGATAGCCGAGGTTTGGCAACCAGCTGAAGATAAGAAGAAGATAAGAAAAATAAGAAAAAATTAATTAATTAATAATTAAAATATTATTAAAAATTATACACGTTAGCGCCGATTAGGCCACATCAGCCGGCCAGCGTCCAGTCAACAAAATCCAACCAAAATTGGCCGAAAGAACTAAATTAGCACAACGTAAAAATGTTTAGGACTTTTTTGGCACTTTTCCTCGATTATTTGTTGTTCCTGGGAAAGTAAGATCAAAAGCAAAGGTACAAAGCATATTGCTGCTAACCTGCAGGCCTGCTCGCAAGGAAAGAACCTTCCTTTCGTGAGGAAGTCATCATCATAGCAACTAACTACCATAAAAGGAAGAGATTGGGGTTCTTTTTTTTGTCTCAAACCAAATACCCCCGACCAATTTCCTCATCGCTTAGCATGGCCGAATCACTCCTTATCAGCATTGCTCAGGGCGTGCTAGGGAAGATAGCATCACCGGCGCTCCAACAAGCTGGTGCAATATACAATGTCGAAAACCAGATCCGCGAGCTTAAAGATAAGCTTCCCGCCATTACGGCCGTGTTGTCAGATGCTGAGGAGCAACGGGCGAAGAACCCCCGCCTGCAAGTGTGGCTTGGTCAGCTTCAAGACGTGTTGTACGATGCGGAGGATGTGCTCGATGAAATCGAGTGTGAAGCCTTACGAAAGCAGGTCATCAATCAGTACGGGGCGTCAAAGAGAAGGTGCACCGTTTCTTTTCCCTCTCTAATCCCCTAATACTCCGTGTAAAAGTCAGTCAAAAAATCAAGGAGGTTAGGGAGACATTATCTAAAATTTCCATGCAAAAGAATGAATTTGATCTTAATGAGCGGAGTGTTGATAGTGATGCGACGCATAAGCGATCACGAGAGATGACTTACTCGTTCATAAGTGAGTCGGCTGTCGTTGGAAGAGATAATGACAAACAAAAGATAATCGGAGATATTGATGCAAACAGACGACGAAAAACCCTCGGTGATTCCCATTGTTGGAATAGGAGGTTTGGGCAAGACAACCCTTGTCAAGTTAGTTTACAATGATCACAGTGTGAAAGAGCATTTTGACTTGCGATTATGGGTGTGTGTACCCGAAGACTTTGATTTAAAGAGAACTATTGAAGGAATTGTCAAAGAAGCAACTCATGAAAGCTTGAGTCACTTTGATATTTAGCAATTGCAAACATTTCTGCAAGACACCATCAAAGACAAGAAGTATCTACTTGTCTTGGATGACGTATGGAGCAATGACCGCAGTAGATGGAAAGATTTAAGAGATTTGCTAAGCATAGGAGCCAACGAAAGCAAGATAATTGTGACAACCCGCAATTCAGAAGTTGCCTCTATAATGGGTACCCATCCATCGTATTGTTTAAAAGTCTTTCTCATAAAGATTCTATGGCCTTGTTTGAAAAATGGGCATTCGACAAAAAGGAAAAGCAAGCACGTCCTGATCTCCTTGAGATTGGAAATGAAATTGTCAAAAAATCACAAGGAGTTCCTCTCCTGGTGAAAACTGTGGGGAGTCTACTTTACAGAAAGAATGAAAAATGGTATTGAGCACATATAAGAGATAGCGAAACATGGAAGTTAATGGAAACAGACATTTTGCCAGTATTTAAGCTGAGTTATGATCATTTACCATCCCACTTGAAACGTTGTTTTGCCATAATTTCACTTTTTCCAAAGGATATGAAATTGTTAGCGATAATTTAATTAGGCTATGGATGGCTTTAGGACTCATTAGTTCAACAAGAGAAAAACTGGCATTGGAAGACGTTGGTGTTGAGTACGTCAAAGATTTGTGGAAGAGATCTTTACTCCACATGGTTGAGGAGTCTGAATCAAGGTCAATTTTTACGGTGCACAATCTGGTCCATTCCGTTGCAACAATTGTGGCACAAAGTGATTGTTCTATTGTTGGTTTAGATAATGCAGAGATTTCAGAAAGAGTGCGGTACATTTCGTTCTCTAGTACTTTGGTAGAGGGAATCTCAAATTTCGATAAAGTCCCACCTTTTGTGAGAAAGCCAACTTCAGAAGCTGCGTGCAATTAGACGCAATAGATTTCAATTCGGAGTTCATGATGGAGTTATTACTAGAAAGTTTGTTAGAAAATGCATCTCCAATTGTAACCGCTTACGATATCTGGATTTGTCATGTGGTAGTTTTGAGGAGTTACCACGTTCCATATGCAACTTGAAGCAATTGAGATCATTACGTCTCCGTGAGAACAAGCGATTGAAGAAACTTCCAAATACCATTTGTGAGCTGCAGTGTTTGCTACACTTATCCCTTCATGGTTGCACAGAGCTAGTCCATTTACCAAGACATATGAAAAGGCTCGTCAGCCTTAGATTTCTAAGCATAACAACAAAGCAGAAGACTCTGCAAGAAAGTGGAATACAATTCCTAAAAAATTTGCATTTTTTGGGAATTCATATGTGTGCAAATCTCCAAGTTTTGTTTGAAGGTGCTAGCCAACTGACTTGCCTTCGAGAGTTAGAAATTGGAAATTGTGAGAGACCAATATATATACCTTTTGAGAATTTAATCGCCCTGGAGTCCTTGGCGATCGATCATTGTGAGCTCACGTTGACCCACGAGAATAAGCCGAACTTTCCGTTGAGTCTTCGTAAGCTAGTAATATCGAGGTCTCACCAAGTGATGGAGCTGCTCCAATGTCTCAACGAATCTGCTCGTACTTTGGAGTGCTTTTCAGTCTATGATTGCGCGAGGTTGACGGCTATACCGGAATGGCTACCCAATCATAAATATCTCAAATCAATTCGCTTGATCAAATGTCGCAACTTATCGATCCATGCCGCAAGGAATTCAGTCCCTCACTGCCCTCAAAGATTTACACATTGAACTTTGTGGTGAACTGAACCAAAGATGTCGGCCTACTGATGGCGAGGAATGGCACAAAATCGCTCACGTTCCTCAAATCCAACTTAATTTGACACGTATATAATGGACTGGTGATTAGGTACGCATCTCTCTCTCTCTCCCTTCATTTCTTCTTTGTTCTTAGTTGTAGCATGATCATATAATGAGACTCCCTTCTTGTATTATCTTTCCTGGATTCTTCGCACGATGAAGATTAAGATAAGACACTGCATTATGCATTTTCATAAAATTGACAACCTCAAATATGTTGGGAAAATTTTGACAAATCCCACTTTCTCTGTGCCATCTGCCATACTGAAAGTAAAACTTTTTTTCCTAATGATGGAATCTGATTTTCTGCTTTTACTTGGAAATTCGAATCTAATGTAATTTTTTTTAATGCTTTTTTTTTTATGATAACTGTTTTTTTTTAATGATTACTGTTGAAGAGCTATAATTTAATTGGAAATTTTATTCTTTGACAAATGAAGTTGAAAAACAACATGCTCAACCACGGTCGCATCTTTCATTGATCTTTATTTTCAAGAATAATCTCTCTATATAAATAATGACTTTTGTTACCAAATGACGGACAAAAGAGTAATTTAAAATGGGAACAACAACATTATCATCTTATCCAGTGACTCTCTCTTATATAAATTCTAAATTTAGATAACCTTCCATATCAATTTATTCAAACCAGTGACTACCCTTATGTAAGTTTCGAATGTTTTATATTAACAAAAGGTCAACTTGTGTGCATCATAAGATTAAATTAGATATGTAAGCACTTGCTCATAATATACGCATTGTATGTTTTTGGATACATGTCCCTTGAAATGAATCTTATAGCCTCGAATAGATTGATTTAGCTAACTGACGAAATGTATCTTGGTAAGCAGATTGAAAATGACAAATTCGCAGTATATCACAATAAATATTATAATACTATGTTAGAGATACTCTTAAGCTCATCTCCTTCTTTTTTTTTCTTTTTCTTTTTTTTTTCTGTTGAGCAGATGAACTCCTATGATCGTGGTTGCCACTCTCGGGGCTCCGCAAAACTATCTTGGTAAGTAGACTAAAAATTCACAATTCCGCAGTATACCACAATAAAATGCCATAATACTATCTTATAGATACTCTTAAGCTCATCCTGTTCTTTTTTCTGTTGAGTAGATGGAACTCCTATGATCGATCTGGTTGCCACTCCTCGCGGGGCTCCACAAAGATTTGTTCGCGAGCTCAGCAAATCTCTTCATTAATCTATTTCATTTGCCAGTATGAAAACAATGGTTGCCAATATTGTGCCTTTCTCTTTATTTCCTTGAATAAGTGTTGTCCTTTATTATTTGCTTGCGTTTGTATTGCCACTTTCTCGACAGAGAAAAATGACTTATTCATATCGTATGAGACCAACTGAAGCACTATTTGAGTTTGAAAATTTTTACAGCAACAATCGTCATTCATTTAGGAACAATGTATGAAATCACGACGCACCATCGAATCTTACTTTTGCTAAATTAGTGTCAGTCGCTCGATCTTTTCACAACATAACTTTGCATTATCACACTGCTACAAGGATGAGTTTGTAAAATATGATTGTTCCAATATTCAGTTGCATTAGTTAGCAAACAAATTTATGGAATTCATTGCTTAAAATCCATTAGCAAATTTCACTAAAGGTTTTTCAGTGCTTATGTTTAATCAGTGCTTAAAATTCATTGCTTAATTTACGCGTTAAATATTTTTAGTTTTATCAAACAGGATGTAATTTTTAGCACCACTGTTTTCGTCACTAGTCTTGATTTGACATTTTCCGTAAGATTTTGGATTGAAATGTAATGAATGTAACTAAATCTTTCTCAGAAAATGGTATAGGGACTAGTTTTGTCGCCGAAGCAAAGTACATGGACCAAAATTGACAATTGCTAAAAGTACGAGCACCGAAAGTGTAATTAATTTTGGAGGATTGTGCATTCATGCGCTTCAGGCCGAAGTCGAAGCTGACCCAATAGTTGGAGAATTTCAGGCAGAAATTTGATGGGAATGATTAATTCTGGTCGAGAATGGTAAAGCCATAAGGAATAGAATTGTGACAAATCTAATTATATAGGGACCGAAAGCGAACTTCTCAAAACATACGGAGCCCTGACCTGAAGTGTTATTTAACCCATTTATTGTTGCAGTTTCACGTTTTTGGAGAATTGCTGAGCATAGTATTAGCATCCCAACGGTTGAAATACTGAAACTCCATACATAGTATTAGCATCATGTGATCTGCATCAACACAAGGTTCTACTTCGGCCTGTAGTACAGGTCCTGTATATGGCTCCGGCTAGAAGAAGCCTATATTTATTATTGCCGATCAGAGATCGACGGCGTCCCAACACAACTCGCATCCCCATTTTTAGCTACAGCTAGGAGCAGGTCATCCGCTGCGCAGTTTCTTGCTGAGCATGTATCTGAAGGGAGGGTGAGTATACCTCCCATTCAGAAACATGTCGGCGATCACCCGGTACGTGGCTTCCGTGAGATGGACTCCGTCCCAGTTGATGTACTCCGAGGGACGAGGGCACACGTCGGCGAACGCCGTGCCGCACGTCGCGAACGGAGTGAAGTGATAGGGCTCCCCGGTACCGCAGCATGCCCTGAAGGACTCCTTGAAGCCGTGCTTGGCCGCGGACTTCATGACAGTGTGGTGTGCGTACCAGTAATCGGCGTAGACGATCACCGCATCAGGGAACTGCTTCCTAAGGTTGGAAATCGTGGCCAGGAGCGCGGCATTATGCGCACGGGTTTGGTCGTTCGCGCTCTTCACGCAGCCTAAGTCGTCTTTCTCGCCCAGGGGGTCCAAAAACAAGGCCAGCGGCAAGCAACCCGACAGCGGTAGGCCTTGGACCACCATGTACCTCGCCCCCCGCCTCAGAAGCGCCTGCAAAGCAAATCATATCATTGTGAAGTTTACAGGGGATGGAGAAAAAGGGTATCGCATTGACGAATCTGGCCACGGTGCAACCGAAAATTCGAGCTCTTATTTAATGAAGGTCGATTTTTCTACAGTAGATGCATTTATGATCAGCCTACCTAAGTTGGTCGAACTGAGCTATTCGACTCGAAGCTTGCCGTCTGGCCAGAAAAAAAAAGCACTCAAGTTCGACACGCCAGTGTCGCTATGTTCAAACAGATATTACCGTATATTGAATATGCAAACGTATGAATGGACAAAACCCGACAATTACCTTGTTGAGTTCGGTATGGACAAATCAATTCTACAAGGTTAGCGTGATTCGATTGCTTCTCTCAACAGTTGACAATTGAGCTAGATCTACAACTCAAAAATATATACATAGGCCCACAAAATACCACCTTAAATAATGCGACTTTAAATTGACACTGAGGACCTATTTGGTCCCGATTCTTAGCTGTTTCTATTTTTTTTTTCCAGAACAAAAAAAAAATGTAAAAATCAGTTTAATAACGTCAGTTAATATTTTTATCTCCAAGAATGAATTTGGAATGAAATCAAGAAAAAGACTAAAGTTAGTTATTTATTCTCGAGAACAATTCAAGGATCAAGCAATTTTTCTTTTCTTTTCTTTCCTTTTTCTTTTCTTCTTCTTCCTCCTTTAGTCAATTGTTGGCCTCGACGATGGTTGCAATAGCTAGCAACTGGCCAAACGAGGTCACTGGACCTCGTCAAAGCCTAGGCTTGGCGAGGTTGGCCAGGGTCAAGCCTCACCCAGCAATGACAAGCTGGACAACATGAGAAGTATAAAAGAAAAATCTTATAAAATCAATTAAAAATTAAAAGAAATTATTAAATCACAAAAAAAAAAAAAATTAAGTGTAAAAACGCATTTTTATTCTCTATATGGAGAATAGAAATTTTGTGTAGATATATTTAATAATCATTCTATTTCTAAGAATAATTTATATTCATAATTTTTTTCTAATTTAGTTTTTTTGACAAGTTTTCAAATATTTGAATATGTTTAATATGTTTGATAATTATATAAAATTTTTATTTTTGAAATAGAAAAAAAACAGAAATACATTTGACACAGCTCTTAAATTTTTTGTGACATAAAATTTTTAATAATTTTTTGATAATTTATAAGATTTTTTTTTTCCTTCTCTTCTTCTTTCTCCTCTAACTAATTATCAAACCCGACCTTAGCGATGGCTACAACAGGCCAGACAAGAGTAGATGAGGTCGCCAACTATTAAGCCTAACGATCGACTAGAGGAGAAAAAAAAAAGGACTCGATTCTAAAATTTATTGAAGAGTAGAAAATTAGTTGATATTATCAAATAAATTTAAATTCTTTTTCTGTATCTAATTAACTAGTCTGTGGTGACAGTTTAGCTCAGGTACGGAAGCACGGCTATCTAATTAACCAGTCTACCGTAATAGTTTAGCTCAGGTACGGAAGCACGGCAGCCGGGCCGAAGCCAGAGAGCTTTATTAATTCCGTCACGAGAGCTCTATCTCTCCTATCGCTGTGTGCTTTTATCATTTACTTCATGGGAAACCCGGTCACGTCCGTCCATCGGTTTTTCTACGTATCAACTTACTTCGAGAAAAGCGGTGGTGGTGCCGATGGCGAGCTTCTGGATGGTGTCGCCGGAGACGTTGGACCCGAGGGTGTAGGCGTAGTCGTTGACGCCGATCTCCCCCACCCACACCAGCGCGTCCCGCAGCGCGCCCCGGCACGCCTTTCCCCTGCACCCCTCGTGGCTCTCCAGGTACTTGCTGAACCAGAGGAGCTGCGTCAGGAGCGACTGCGGCGTCGTGTCCAGGTTCAGGTTGTTCTTCACGAAGAACTCGTGGTCGATGGCCGTGGAGCCCGCGACGGCGAAGTTGACGCCGTGGGCGGCGGCGGAGGGGGAGGAGGCGAGGCTGCGGTAGGGGGGAAGGAAAGGGAGGGAGAGGGACTGGGCCACGAAGTCGATGACGAGGCGGCCGTCGGAGTAGCGGTTGGTGGGGCGGTGGAAGAAGGTGACGCCGTAGGGGGGGCTGGAGACGTGGCCGTAGCCGCTGGGGCCGGTGTCGGAGCGGGTGTTGCCGGTGTCGGTGAAGGAGTCCCCGAAGGCGAAGATCTTCTTGAAGGGGCGGGGCCGCCGGCGAGCAGCGGCGGCGGAGGCGGGGGAGGAGAAGAGGAGGGTGGCCAGGGTAACGACGGCGAGAGCAGTGAGAACTACACGCGGCGGCGACATTTTCGTTCGCGTTCGTTGCTCTTCGGCGGAGCGGCGTGGCCTTTATTTATGTCGCGTTGCGCATTTAATAATCCGTACGGGGGAAAATTCGTCCCGCCAGGATAGGTCGAAAACCGGGGCCCGCCCCGTACTAAATGTCCGTGAAAGATATGCTTGTCTGCAGTAGAATCTGACCGAAAAAGAAATGGGGAATAGAAGTTTTGTCTTTTGAATTTAGGCTTATTCGCATTTTTCGTATCATTCACCAATTGTTCCATGACCATCGTAATCACTTTTATTTTTTTGTTCCGGGAACAAATTAGAACAAAAACAATAAAAAAAAATGTATTTTTTTTTTTCCTTTTTTTTGGTTTCTTAAAACACTTTTGAAGAACATATTTTCTCTCATCACTTTTCTTCTTTTTTTTTTTCTTTTTTTTTCTTCTTTTTTTCTTTGGCCGGTCGCCGGCCTCGGCCATGGTCGGCGACCGGCCGACAAGGGCCGAGAGCCTCGCCCAACCATGGCGAGGCTCGCCGGACCCAGGCAAGGCTAAGCCTCGCTGTGGTTGGGCGAGGCTTGGCCGCCTGGGCGAGGGCGAGCTCGCCCGACCCACCGGCGAGGCCGAGCCGGGCCTCGCCGAATCTAGGCTAGCCCGAGCTCGGCCTCGCCATGGCTGGGCGACCGACCAAAAGAAGAAAAAAAGGAAAATAAAATAAAAATATTAAAAAATTAAAAGAAATAAAAAAAAAGAATATAAATTTACCAAACGTGTTTCTATTCATTCTTTATTCCTTGAACAAGTTTAAGTTTACCAAACGTTTTTTCTAGTCAAAAATTGTTTCCCGAACAATTTTTGAACAGAAACATAAATAAACGTGCCCTTAATGTCCCATCCCTAATTTTAATTCCATTTCCCTAATGCAAAACTATAGAAGGCCATGTGGCCACCATATGCCTCGCAGGAGTTAATGCTCTCTACGATTGACAATTTCTTGCATGAATCTGAATTGAATCCATCACAATCATCTGTTTTATGAAATCGACGTGGTCCCCGAAATGTGAATGCACAAATGGACGATCGTGATAAAGCGATAGTCCTCTTTCATTTACGAACAATGTATGAAATCTAGATGCACCACCAAATCTTACTTTTCGTAAATTAGTCTCAGTCACTTGATCTTTTTATAACATAATATTACATTGTCACGCTTTTACAAGGATGAGTTTGTGAAATATGATTGTTTCAACATTCGGTTGCATTAGTTAGCAAACAAAATTATGGAACTCATTGCTTAAAATCCATATTGTATCAAGCAAATTTCACTAGAGGTTTTCAAGGCTTATGTCAAGCAGTGTTTAAAATTTATAGCTTAATTTGAAGTGCTTAGTTTTTTTGAGAAAAGTCACAAAAAAAACCCCCAAACTTTGCCCAAAGTAACACATGTATCTTAAACTATTTTTTTGTGACACCAAAAAACCTAAACTTTGCCAATTATAACACGTTTAACCCAAACTTTTACCTACGACATCCAAACCCCAAACTTTAATCATGTGTAACACATTTACCCGAACTTTTTATTTGTGGCACCAAAAACCCCCAAAAAAATTATATAACACCAAATTTTTGGAATAAGTGCATCATACAAATACAAGTTTTTTGAGTTTTTTTTTTGTGTCATGAAAAAAATTGGGATTCTTGCGCCAGAAATAAAAAATTTGGGGTAAACATGTCACACTGTATGAGTTTATCGTAAATATGTCACATGAGTATAAGTTTAGGCTTTTTTGTGTCATTAAAAAAAGTTTGGATTATATGTATCACAAAGGGTAAAGTTTGGGATCTTTCTTCTCCTAAAAAAAATCCTCTTTTTTTTTTTTTTTTTTTTGTAGTTTGACCTAGTGTGATAACGATAAGAAGATAAGAAAGTGCTCGTTGGTTAATTGGTCACTTTTTTTCATGAAATGGGTTGAATTGGTATTAGTCTAGATACAACAAAAAAATTATGTTCGATTAAATGTACTTTCTTTTGCTAGGCCCATAACTAAAAAACCTACTTTCTATGATTACGAGGGTTATTCAAATATGAAATCCAATCATGGAGACCTTCTAGCATTGGGTAAGCATTAGCCCCCATACATGATCTTACGACTTTGCGAGGACCTTTGTTTTTGGTACATTGGATCTCACCTGAATTGCCCCATCTATCCTCCTGAGGAGAGGTTTGGTTTAAAACCCGGCTCGAACAGAAAAAGTATAGGTGAATCCATGGAAGATCATCATTAACTCGTTTTCAAAATAGTCATTTTTTAGTTTAGCCTAGGGTAATGTATGTGTAACTCAAGATAATCTACTTAGGCAAGATAAAAATAGGCACCTAATCTGCCCTTTATATAATCTTCATGAATTAGAATAAGTTCTCGAGAAGATTAAAGAAAGAACAACTTCCTCCATAAAGAATTCTTGATTTTTTATTAACCGAAAAAATCCATGCTCGAAAACAAATAATATATTATTATTTTTTCTTTATCGAGTACCCTTTTTTTTTTGTTTCCATTCCGAACAACACCGAAATGACATTGTTATTCTTTGACATATGATGTGTACGTACATCTGTATTATTCTATTATATGGAACAAAGAGGATATTATTTTTTAATACTAAATTTTGCTTGAGAAATAATAGAGTGACTTCGTTGCCAAAGCAAAGTACATAGACCAAAATTGACCATTGCCAAAAATACCATTTCGCCAGGATTGCTCCCACAACGAAATATCTTTTAACAATAAGTATTTTTCGATTTTTATTAAGAGGGAAGAGGGTTCTGCACAAAAGATATGAAATGCAATGTAAATATTAACTTTCGGACAAAAACAACAAATGTCTGTGAAAGATATGTTTGCCTGCCTAAGACGGAGTAGAATCTGACCGAAAAATAAATGGGGAATAAGTTTTGTCTTTTGAATTTAGGCTTGTTTGCATTTTCGTATCATTCGCCCATTGTTTGATGACCATCGTGTGAAGAAGGCTACAAATCTCGGTTTATTTTGTGCAAAATTGGAAATAATCGTTCATATCGCTTGAAGTAATTAATCAGTGAAATAAATTTTTATTATCGATAATAATTTATATTTGAACATTTATTTGACCGATGACAATATTTTTTATTCATTTATTTTTATAAGTGATAGGAAGATATTTTTAAAATTATTCATTTTTTTCAAAGTTCTTTAGATAAGCAACGTGGGGTATTTGTGTCTCGTGTCTTCCGTCTTCTTAATATCCCATCCCTAATTTTAATTCCATTTTCCTGATGCAAAACTATAGGAGGCCACGCCGCCACCATATGCCTCACAAGAGTTAATGCTGTCTGCGAGTGACAATTTCTTGCATGAATTTGAATTGAATATATCACAATCATCTGTTTTATGAGATCCACGTAGTCCCCGGAATGTGAATGCACAAATGGACGATCGTGATAAACCCAATCTAGTGTATCCTAATCCAACCAATAATAGCCCGCTACTAAAAAAAAATTTGAGCTTTTTACTCGAGGCGTGTGAGGTGACCGATTGAACTACTTGTCTTGGATGACGTGTGGAGCAACGACCACCATTGATGGAAAAGATTAAGAGAATTGATAGGCAAATGAGCCAACGAAAGCGAGATAATTGTAACAGCACGCCATTCAAAAATCATCTCCGTAACGAATGTCTTCTCATGAAGACTTTAAGGTCTTGTTTGATTAATGGGCATTTGACAAAAAAGAAAAGCAAGCACGTCCTAACCTCCTCGAGATTAGAACTGAAATTGTCGAAAAAATAACAAAGAGTTCCTCTCCTAGTGAAAACTTTGGGGAGTCTACTCTACACAAAGGATGGAGAATGGTATTGGGCACATATAAAAGATAACAAAGCATGGAAGTTAATGGAAGCAAATAAGAACATTTTGCTAGTACTTAAGCTTAGTTACCATTATTTACCATCTCACCTGTCACGTTATTTTGCCACATTTTCACTTTTCTCAAAAGGATATGAAATTGCTAGCAATAATTTAATTAGGATATGGATGGCTTTAGGACTCGTTAGTTTTTTTTTATTATCAATTATACTTTAATTATCACTCTCAAACTTTGTTTTCTGTCTTTTGTAGGGCTTAAGAGCCGAAATCTACATCTGAAACTAAATTGTCTCCACTCTAACCCTATGAGAAAGTGGGAATTCAAATCCCCTACCTCCCTCTTCCCATATAAGAGGGTAGCCACTAACTAAGGCAAACCCTGGTGATTTTTAGAACTCATTAGTTCAACAAGGGAAGAACTAGCGATGGAAGACGTCGGTGCTGAGTACATCAAAGATTTATCACAAAGATAATTATTCAGTGTAGTTGAGTAGTCTTAATTAAGGTCCTTTTCTACAGTGCACAATTTGGTCCATTCTTTTGCAACACTTATGGCCCAAAATGATTGTTCTATTATTGGTGCAAAGCTTTCAAATTGAATTCGGTATGTTTCG
The DNA here is from genome assembly GCF_016545825.1 of Eucalyptus grandis. Classification (NCBI taxonomy): domain Eukaryota; kingdom Viridiplantae; phylum Streptophyta; class Magnoliopsida; order Myrtales; family Myrtaceae; genus Eucalyptus; species Eucalyptus grandis. The sequence continues at coordinate 1,072,996 of NC_052613.1, forward strand.
CTCTCTAGTACTTTGTTAAAGGGAATCTCAAATTCTAGTGGAGTCCCACTTTTTTTGAGAAAGCCAATGTTAAAGAAGCTGTGTGTAATTAGAGTGGTGGGTTTGAATTCAGAGTTAATGATGGCACTATTGCTAAAGAGTTTGTTGGAATATGCATCTCCAAGTGTACTCACTTATGGTATCTGGATTTGTCATGTGGTAGTTTTGAGGAGCTACCACGTTCTATATGCAACTTGAAGCAATTGAGATCATTACCTCTCCATGAGAACAAGCAATTGAAGAAGTTTACAAATACCATTTGTGAGTTACATAGTTTGCTACAATTATCTCTTCGTGGTTGCACAGAGCTAGTCGATTTACCCAAACTTATGAAAAGGCTCGTCAATTTTAGATTTCTTAGCATAACAAAAAAGTAGAAGAGTTTCTCACCCAAAAAAAAAAACAAAGTAGAAGAGTCTGCAAGAAAATGAAATACAATTTCTAAAAACACTGCATTTTTTGGGAATCAATACGTGTGCAGATCTCCAAGTTTTGTTTGAACTAACTTGCCAGAGTAAGAAATTGGAAACTGTGAGAGACCAATTCTCTGCCTTTGAGAAATTAACCGCCTTCGAGTCCTCGATGATAAATCACTGTGAGCTCACATTGACCCACGGGATTGAGTTCAACTTTCTTTTGACTCTTCATAAGCAGGAAAAGTACCAAAAAAATCATAAACCTTTTGCACTAGTACCAATTCAGTCATAAACTTTTCAATTGGACCTCGGTTCTAAACCTTTTGCGTTTAGTACCGATTTAGTTCATCTGGCCATTCTCTACCGGAAAAGGCTGATGTGGACTCCAAGTCAGCGCCAGCAACGCTAGCCGGCGCTAACATGGACGCCGGAGTGCGAAACTACGTCGTTTCGCTTTAAACAATAAATTTAAAAAAAAAAAAAAAAAAAAGACTTTTTAACACCCAAAACCAACCTTTCGTTTACCCTTTGGGTGTAAAAAGTCACGCCCAAACCCTATTCTGAAGATGCCCAAACTGAAGACGCTTTCCCCCAAAATTCTCAGCAACTTGCTCTTTCGTCTTTCCAATTTCTTGAAGCCAAGTCGTTCTTCCACCAATCGCCTCCATCTCTCTCTTTGACTGAAAAAATTTCAGAGCTTCGATCAAGCCAAGTACTCCATCTGGATCGATGTTGAAGCTGGAATCGTCTTTGCGAAATCATCGAGAAGGGTTCCCGACGCGTCTTGAAGAACTCCCGAGATGGCCCCTACCGTTGCTCCTTCCATAAATGCTCCGTCTATGTTGATTTTTAAAGGTAAGAGGCTTCGGTGGGATCCAATCTTTGAGTCAATTGAGTCATTTCCATGTAAAGTTTCGAACTTTGCTTGTTCCATTTGCTGAAATTGCTGAGTAATGCTTGTGCTGAGTCAATTAGGGTTTCTCAAATTTGGGGTTTAACCTTCGAAATACAAGTCATTCCTTGCTTTCGAAATGAATCACAAAAGAGTTGCAATTTCTTTGAAAGTCAGTGAATTTCCTGGCTGTTCAATTATGTGTTGGAGCCAAACCTCAATTTGCAAAAGTTTTTGATGTGAAATTTGGATTTTTACTTCAGGATCCGACCAAATTGAGTTCGTCCATGGACAAAGCAAGAATAGATGTTCCACTGATTCTGCTTCTTGATCACATATTAGGTATGCTAGCCGAGGTAAGATTTTCTGCTAATAGAGATTTTATGTTGTGGGAAGAGCATTTTGACATATACTCCAGAGAAAAATCCTAATTTTAGGGGGGGTCTTCATGTTCCAAATATGGTACCATAGTTTGTAGATGGTTGCTCACATGCTGTGTTTGCGGATTCTAATCTCCCCCCAAGAACTGTTGGCTTAATTGGAGTTGAAACCCATTTGCCTAAACTTTGTAGTCAATGCTAACATTTGCTTAGTTTTTGGGAAATCGAGATCCATATCATGCATACAATTTGGGAGGAAAATTACTCTGATGTTAGCTTTGGCCAATCATGAATATATATGCTCTGATGTAGTCTGTTCAGCATTTGTCTTAGAAGCATGAAGCAAATTTTTGAAGTTCTTATTTGCATTTTCTTTTGGTAAGCTTCTTGCATAGGGACAGGAATTTTAAGTTAGCATTATGAGGTGCATATTAGGACCTGATTTCTTGCTGTTGAGACTAATTTCAAGATGGAATGAGTTATGTTGTTGCTATTGAGGTTAAGCCATGTAAACATATGCTAAGGTGCTGTTGTTCAACTTTTTTACAGGTTAAAAATGCTCTGACTGGTGTTGATTCTGAAAGCATACATAACAATTACTCTACAATCATCACAATTGATGAAGACATCAATGAATTCGTCACAATCGAGAACATCGATTCCTCTAATCAACAACGATACATTTATGTTTTGCTATTGTGGCCTCAAATGTTCTTTACAAATAGCAAAGACGAAGGAGAATCAAGGAAGAAGATATCACGGCTGTCCGAAATATAAAATCGGAGAAAGTTGCGGTTCTTTTATTTGGGTTGATGCAGAAACGTGTTCATCAACAAGAAGTGTGTCGACAAAATTTCACCAGAGCAATGTTGAAGAAAAACAAATGTCGACATTGAAGACCATGTTGATTGTGTCATGAGTCTTTATAGTAATTCTAGGAAACATGCTACTTGGAAATTCAAAGATGAATGATGTACTGAGCTTACCGTAGGGTGTATTAATGCTGATCTTGTTATATAATCTATTTTTGTACATTTTTGCAATATACTTTGTATTTGTCACATGTTGGAATATGAACATGAACAAAGTGAAAGTTGTTTGTACCCTCTTGTGTCATATGCAATTTGTTTCTTAATCTCAACATCAAAGACATCGTTCTTGATGTCACAGCCTGCTATTATGATTAATGAAGTATGATATGAGAAAAAAAAAAAGCAATATAATCTCACTACTTCATGAACAAATAACCTCAAAACAATAAACAAGCAAACAACATATACACAATATTACGTTCAAATGGCTACCAAAAAGTAAAAGAAGACAATTTCTTATTAAAGGTTCAAACAACCTGTTACATGTGGGACATTATTATCCAAGTTGTTGCATGGTTATAAAGGAAGTACAAAGGAAAAAAAAAAAAAAAAAAAACACCAATGCAAAACTCATGCCCAGAATTTACAACAAGTATATTGAAATAAGACAATTGGATAAATATATGAACCCCGTGTCAGACAACAAGACACTATAATTAAAGTATTAATGTCTTAGTTGAACTCAATAAGTCTAGAAAATAGTGCAAAATGGGCATCTTGTGTCTTCAAAAGGCAAGAATTGAGAGTGTGCCGATGAAAAAATTACATTAAAAGAAAAACTTCACTTGACCTATCTTCACAAAAAGTTGCAGCTAAAACATATCACTACTAAATCCAACCCCCCATCTTGTCACTTATGCCTCTTTGAGCAACTTTTGGCTTTTGCGCCTTTGACCATAGGATTCACACCGGTAGGGCCGCCACCACTACCACTCGTCACTTTACTTGTACATCTCTGTACCTACAAAAAGTATATTCGCTTAAAGTTTTATTGGCAAAACAAGCATAACATAATGAAAATGGAGATACTAACAAAAATGTTTTGCCTTGAAAATCGTGTTTGTGATGATGTAGACCCAATCTTCTTAGCTGGACATGTCAAATTGTTGTATCCTGTCTTCAAGCAAGTTTGACATGTCATTTTCATTCCGATCCTCAACATCCTAGTTCCAATTGTCACCTCACCTTCCTCCCTCGATCTTTTCAGTTTACGTCTACCAGGTTTGACCTTTGCTAGAAATGGTTCAGGTGGCTCTCTATGAGTTTGTTTCCAAAATTTCTGCTCTCGAATTGGCATCATCATATTTTTATATGCATCTAAAAACTTAGCCTTCCTATAACATTCATCAAGATAATCATATGCATCATCTTGCCTATGATTTAAAGCAGAAATGGCATGAGGACAAGGAATGCCAGTAAGCTGCCATCTTCGACAAGAACAATCTCTCTTAAACACATCCACCACATATTTTTCACCCTTATCCATTACCTCATATCCAGTCTCACCATTCCAGATCAATTGGCAATATGTCACACTAGCTCTATTTTCTTCTAACTTTCTTACAATTTTTGGACCACGGTCCTTTCTCCATCTAGCACATGCATCTCTCTGTGTATGCATCCTTGTCATTATTATTATTCGAATTTCCTCTAACATACTATAAATGGACTTACACCTAGCATGTATAATTCTTCCATTGAGTGTCTCGCATAAATTGTTGTCAGCGATGTCACATTTTACATCAGTGGTAAAAAAGCCCTAGACCAGTGCTTTGGTTCTGTTTGAACTAAATCATGATATGCGGTAGGACTAATTTTCTTCAATGCTTGAGAGTGTTCATCAAACTCTATCATCGAATTACTTTTAGAACACTTCCAAAACAATCTTTGCATTTGTATCCCTTTATACTTCTTACCCTAATTGGCATAGATGTGTCTTGCACATATTCTATGCTCAGCTGCAGGCAACAAATGAGCCACAACTTGTAGAAGGCCCTGCAAAAGATGATTGTAATGTGAAACATATATTACAAGCGTGACTATAATGGCATAAATAAATAAATAAATAAATAAATAAGGAACTTACTTTTTGTTTATCACTGATTATGACCCAATCTTGTCTATATGAGGATGAAATGTTGAGGTCATACATTAAATTTGTCAAGAACCACGTCCAGGTGTCGCTACTCTCGACTCGAACAACCGCCCAAGCAATTGGGAACATCTGATCGTTTGCATCTCTTCCAACAACACATAAGATTTGGCCTTGACAAATTCTTTTTAAGAAGCAACCATCTAATCCCACGACTTTCCTACATCCATCAATGAATCATTTCTTACAAGCAGCAAAACATATGTACATTCTCTCAAATAACGCCTTAGATTGCATATCAGATTTTTCAACCTTCAATGTAATAATACTCCCAACATTTCTCTTCCTAAGCTCCTCTGCATAATCCCACAATTTTGCATATTCCTCTTTATAGTTTCCCATCAATACTTGATAAGCCAACTGTTAGGGAAGTCCCTTATGATGTTTTGAAGATGACAAAATAAATCAAAGGCTACTAACATGTTTAATGGTTAAGTAATAGACCATGCAGATGATAGAACATGTAAAGGATATTATCAAAGTCGAAGACGGCCGAAGACTGAACGTAACATATGTCTAGAGTATATTTTGAAGATTTCCAGACTTCGTGTCAAAGTCTGAAGACCGCAGACTCAAGACTCAAAGTCTGAAGACTCGCCGTACTTTAGTGTCAAAATCTGTTCTACATCGAAGTCCGATCATTCGACAAATTCGGGACCGAACGTGAATGATGAACCGAAAGACGAGACTCTATGCTCAAGCCGAACCGGATACGACCTTAAAGCTAAATCTGTTCGAAGCATATGTTCGCACCCGTTGTAAAGTCTACAGACTCGCATTGTAAAGTCTATTGCTCTCGAGACTTTACATCCGCAGATTCGATGAATCGTAACTCAAGCCCAATCATATAACGGCTAGTGATCTGGTTTGGATTCCACATCAAGATTGATTTGATTGATTCAATCTATTTGATTGACGATTGGATCTTGAAGACGAGAACTTTCTATACGAAGAAGCTTTACTTATGGAAACCAAGATTCCGTTTGTATGGGTGATCGGAATCAATTTGGGATTTTACCTTTGTCACTCAACGGCTACCAAATCTTCTAGATACGAGCTGTCCAATGGGTATATTGGAAGACGATTCTCCGGGATACTTGTCTAACGGGTAATTTGGAAGTGGAGGAGTATTTAAGGAGATCATGGACCGATGAGCAAGTAAGAGACGGAGCGTAGAATTTATAATTCCAAAGTCTCGAGCGACTTTCGATCATATACTTGTCTCTTGAGAGCTTAAATGTTTGTAATCGTGAGAGAAATACCAAAAGAGTGACTTAGTGAGATAGTGTGATCTACTACTAAGTGTTTGCACTCGAAGTTGTAATCTCTTGTTGATTGCATAGTGGAATCCAGCCAAGAAGGCTGTTAGCGTGGGAGAGTGGACGTAGGCTTGGATTAAGCCAAACCACTATAATTCTTGTGTTCTTATTCTCTTCCCTAACTCCTTTATTTTGTTCATACTAGCACTCACACCAACAACTTAGCCTTCTTGCATTGTATTATACTCACATCTAAGCTCAGTTGCTCCTTGATAAGCTCCTTGAAAGCAATAGTCTTGATAGTTGGCATTACTCTTATGGAAGGAAGATAGTGTTTGGCCAACCAAGAACCTGTCACCCTCCGATTCTTAAAACTTATGCTACAGGTTTGTTCTGAATTATAAGTCTTTACATGAAATGATCCAGTACGACTATCGACAGATCCAGAAATCTTCCAAGGACAATTTTCATGTGCACATTTTGCTCTGACAAATTTCTTGTCATTCTTTACAAATTTTATCTCTCTAAGCTCAGCCAATGAATACTTTATCAAAGCATCTTTGAATTGCCTACTACTTTCAAATGCCATAGACACAATAAACACGGGCACAGCACAATTAGAATTATGCTTTGGAAACCTACTTCTTCTCCTAGTAAAATCATCATCTTCTTCTCCTTCATTAGACTCCAGACATTCATTGCCATCCATTTCATAGTACTCTGTTTCATAACCCGCTTCAGCATCAATAATATTATTCACATCCAATCCTTGGGATGGCACCAACCCCGTGGATGATTCCCCTATAATGAAATCATTTATGGCCCTCCCATGGAACTTTGTCATGTTCCCCATTACTGCTAGAAGCTCCTCATTATCATAATCATCATTATCAGTCAAGAATCTTACATCGACAAGGAAGTCTGCCTCATTGTCAGCGTCATCATCCACGATATAGTCATCTTCATCAACTAAATCATTAGGATTTAAACCACTCTCGTGCTCAATCATGATCTCATTACTTAAACCAACACTAGTGCCAGCACCCTCACCAACCCTTTAACCAGCATCCTCAATGACCCTCTGACCAATACCCTCATCCACACCCACATCGACACCTTGGCCATCACCCTCAACCGCCTCATTGGTCGTAAAATTTTATCCATATACCTCAATTAACCCACGATGCAAATAACTAAAAACTAAATCGACTACTCTATTCTCATTCCATATGTATGTCAACCCATCTTCTAGTGACTTTTCAGGAATCTTAAAATAAAGCTTTTCAAATGTACTATTTACCCCCATTGTCGATGTCTCTAATGAAGCTTTCGTAGTTTGTTGAACTAATATCAACTTTTATCAAGTCAAACTTGCCTCTAATGTATTCAAGCATTGGGTGACGAGATAAAGTTCCACCATGGAAAAGGCAGATCCATGCTGATTTTTCGCTCATTTTGACCCTACACGAAAAAAAAAATGTAACCTATGTTATAAGCAAGGCAACACATAGAACTGTAAGTCCCATACTATGTAGCACTCTATACATCATGTTTCTAGAAGAAAAAGCAGTGATCATCTACTTGGATTCAGAGGTGATCAACATCTAAAAATTCAACAAAAAAAAAAATCCAAAGATTCAAAACCAAAACTTCAATGCAAAAGTGTTAATGGATTCCAAAAAATTAGAGTATAGTGAACAGTGTGGACTTGATCAATAAAACTAACTTTTACAATATGTGTAATTGCAGGCTCTCTCTTTTGTTATCAAACATTAGAACCCAAAGCCAGACTATTAACCCCCTCTTTCTTTATTTTTCTTTTGTTGACAAAATCACCATGAACCTTTACTTGTTTGGTAAAATAATCATCATTTGGACACAATTGACAATGGGGTTTGCAAGTGCCCCCAATTAATAAATCTATGGCTACTCCACAAAAGAGACCCACAATGAATTGAGAAACTAAATACATGTACGCTCAAGTCAATTACTTAATTATGATTGTGCATGCCTCGAGTAATAAAAAGCTTGTACAAGAATAGGAAAAAGTGCATGGAAACAAAGGCTTTCTCTTCGTATTGTGCATAAAAACATAGGAATCCAACAACCATATGATTGTACACACGAAGAATTTGGCCAAACGCAAGCATACAAAAGCTTTCTCTTCATATCGTGTTTTATTAGAAATTGATTTGGCCAGACTTGAGTGTTATATTCCCTACTACACAGGTACTTGACAGTAAATGCGAAGAATTTCTCTCTTCCAACAAACAACGACACAAGTGGAGAAATCAAGGCAAATTGATTATATAAAATAAAAAGAGGACAACACACTCAATTTGGGAGCACGACAACGTACTTTTCACATTCTCCGCTAACTTCAGGATGCCACGTCAAGTTGTCGCTCAACGCTGCCGACCAAACAATTAAGCTGGGACCACAACGCCTACTCGTGTTCGCTTCGGATTGTGACGGACGAGTCGGGTCGTGATGGATGAGTCGGGTTTCAACTGGTTTGTGGGTGAATCAGGTCTTTGCCCCCAAAGATGGGCGAGTCTCTAGGATTGTGACGATGAAGCCCTCAGCCAAAAGGGGCTTCATTAATGAAGGTGATTGGTGGAAGAATGACTTGGCTTCAAGAAATTGGAAAGACAAGAGAGAAAGTTGCTGAGAATTTTGGGGGAAAGCGTCTTCAGTTTGGGCAGCTTCAGAATAGGGTTTAGGCGTGACTTTTTTACACCCAAAGGGTAAACAAAAACCTGGTTTTGGGTGTTAAAAAGTCTTCTTTTTTTTTATTTACTGTTTAAAGCGAAACAACGTAGTTTTGCACTCCGGCATCCATGTCCGCGCTGGACAACGTTGCCGGCGCTGACTTGGAGTCCACATCAGCCTTTTCCGGTAGAGAATGGCCGGATGAACTAAATCGGTACCAAACGCAAAAGGTTTAGAACTGAATTGGTCCAATTGAAAAGTTTATGACTAAATTGGTACCAATGCAAAAGGTATATGACTTTTTTGGTACTTTCGCCCTTCATAAGCTAGTAATATAAGGTCCCAACGAGTGATGGAGCTGTTCAGATGTCTCGACAAATCCACCTAGAGTCCTTTACTATCTATGATTGCCCAAACCTAATGGCTACCTGATCATAAATATCTCATATCAATTCGCTTGAATCCTATATCTCTACATAGATTAATTTAGCTAATTGACAAAAAATATCTTGGTAAGTAGAACATCTACAAATGATAAATTCACAATATATCACAATAAATGCCATAATACTGTGTTATAGATACTCTTAAGCTCATCTCTTTTTTTCTTTTCTTTTTTTAGGTTGAGCAGATGAACTCGTATAATCGAGACCCGGACCCCTAGAGTGCCAAAACTTAGCACGGGGGACACTTAGGGCGTGTTTGACACTTAGGGTGTGTTTGGTAACAATCTATTCCCAGGAATAATTTTTTAACAAAAATTGTTTTTTTTGTTTTGTTTATGTTTCTAGGAACAATTTATGAGTATAAGAACGTGTTTGGTAAAATGCATAGAATTGTATAAGTTTGTTGTTTCTTTTAATTTTTAATATGTTTATTATATTTTTCCTTTTTTTTTCTTTTTTTCTTTTCTCTCCTTCTTTCTCCTTTGTGGCCGATCGTCGGTAGCTGGTGACCGGCTGGGCGAGGGCCGGCAAGCTTGCCGGAGCCTTGCCTGGCCACCGCAAGGCTCGACCTCGCCTAGGCGGCACAAAGTCAGCCTCGCCTTGGCCTAGCGAGGCCAAACCTCGCCGATGACTAGGTGAGCTCAGCCTCACTAAATCTAGGCAAGCTCCAGATCACTCCGATGAGGTTGCCGGCCATGGCCAATGTCGGTGACTGGCTAAAAGAAAGAAGAAGAAAGGAAAGAGAAGAAAAATTGTTCCCGAAACAAAAATTTACTTTTTTCTACTTCTTGTTTCTGTTCCAAATCTATTTTCGGGAACAAAAATTTTAACAAACACGTTTCTATTATTTTTCCGTTTCCTAGAACAAAAGAACATAAATAATTGTTCCGGGGAACGGAAATAATTTTTACAAAACAGACCCTTAAATATCAAAAGTTATGATATGTACATTTAAGTGCCAAAATCAAAGCAAAATTGATCGGTTAAGTGCAAACGGTGAAAAAATCTGGCCAAATGCTAATGTGGTGTTTCTTCAGCAAGACAAGTGCAAAAAAATATAATTTTGCATGCTGACATAACTAAATAAGCCGAAAACAACATTGTTTGCATGTTGACATGGCTAAAAAAAATGACGTTGTTTTGCCTCAGTTTGAATTTTAATATAAATATTAATTAAACTAAATTGAAAACCAAAATTATTAGTAATATTTATTATAAAGAGAAGAAGAAGAAGAAGAAGAAGAAGAAGTTGCAAGCGTTAGGCGAGGGCTATGCAAGCCCTCGCCATTGCCTCCCCACCTTCGCCAAGAAGGGCCGACAACGGTGGAGGGAGGGTCGGCTAGCGACAAGAGCTTGCAAGCTCTCACCCAAATTTAGGGCTAGGGTCACGGCCCTCCCCAGATCCGGCGACCCTCACCTGGTTGGGCCTAGGGCCACTACTAGCTAAGGGGTCACGACCCCTGGCCAGGGCCTAATGACGTTGGTCAACCCCACCCCCACCCTTGCCAGCCCTTCTCGGCAACAGTGGCAAGACAATGGTGAGGACTTGCACAGCCCTCACCCAACGCTTGCAACTTCTTCTTCTTTTAAAATAATATTAGGATTTGAATTTTAATATTAAATTTAATTAAACTAAATTAAAAAAAAAAAAAAAAAAAGATGATAGAATGGCAAGGGCTGTGCTAGCCCTTACCATCGCCGGGAGAGCTGACAATGGTGTGGAAGGGTCGGCTGGAGTCGCCAAGCCCTAGCCAGAGGTCGACGACCCTAGCCAATCAGTAGCAAGGGCTTGCAAGCCCTCATGCAAATCTGGAGCAAGGGTCATTGGCCCTTGGCCCAACCAGAGCTCGATAACCTTGGTCGACTCTCCTCCACTGTCGGTGGCCCTTCCTAACAACAGTGGTAAGGTGGCGGCGAGGGCTTACACAGTCCTTGCCATTCTGTCATCTTATTTTTTAATAATAATTTAGTTTTAAATTTAATTTAATTAATATTTATATTCATATTCAAATTCAAATTCGAGACAAAATGACATTGTTTTAGCTTTTTATTACTCACCCAGCTCCCCAACGAGTCACGTATACGAATTTTATTAATAGAAAATTATCACGTAGGATTTTTGGCTAGGGTCACCAGACTTAGCACTTAGGTGTCCCAATTTTTTTTAAAAAAATGGCACTTAAGTATATCTCTTATAACTTTTAGCACTTAAATGTCCCCTGTGCTTAGCTAAGTTTCAGCACTTGCACTGTTCTTTTGTCCCTATAATCTATCTAATTGTTGCTCCCTGTGGGGCTCCGCAAAGATTTGTTCGCGAACTCAGCAAATCTCTTCTTAGCCTCTTTCATTTGCAAGCATGAAAATAATGGCCACCGATATTGTACCTTTCTCTAACGAGTATTCTTTATTATTTGCTTGTGTTTGTACCGCAAATTTCTCTACAAAGAAACTTATTCGTATCATATGAGGCCAACTGAACCCTTATCTGAGTTTGAAATTTTATAAAGCGATAGTCCTCTTTCATTTACGAACAATGTACGAAATCTAGATGCATCACCAAATCTTACTTTTCGTAAATTAGTCTCAGTCACTTGATATTTTTATAACATAATATTACATTGTCACACTTTTACAAGGATGAGTTTGTGAAATATGATTGTCCCAACATTCGGTTGCATTAGTTAGAAACAAAATTATGGAACTCATTGCTTAAAATCCATATTGTATCAAGCAAATTTCACTAGAGGTTTTCGAGACTTATGTCAATCAGTGTTTAAAATTTATTGCTTAATTCGAAGTGCTTAGTTTTTTTTAGAAAAGCCACCAAAAAAACCCCAACTTTGCCCAAAGTGACACATGTACCTTAAATTATTTTTTGTGATACCAAAAATCTTAAACTTTGCCAACTATGACATGTTTAACCCAAACTTTTTTCCACAATACCAAAACAAACCGAAGGCCGAGTGGCAACCCGGAAGTTATGCTTCTTTAAAAGTTGGAGTGTATCCATCGGCACCACAACGATTCCTTATCCGTAAAGAGGATCCAAATAAATTTCAGCATTGAGGCTTTGTTACGGTCCTTGATAGACCGAATCCCCAAGCCCCCTTCCTCCTTAGGCAAACAAACTTCCGCCCATGAGACTTTGGCACCTCCCTTATCCAAGGAGGTGCCTTCCCAAAGAAATCTACGAAGAATGCTTTCAATACCCAAGATAACCGAAGAGGGCAAAGTGAATACACTAGCCCAAAAAGTCCGAATAGCATGAAGCACGACCTTATGAGCTGAAGTCTCCCGGAAAGAGAGGAACCCGTGGGACCGGGAGCGGGCTCTCGCGGTAATGCGATCAATTAACTGGGTACAATCAGCCTTAGTCAACCTCTTAGAGATGATCGGCACTCCAAGATATCGAATCGGAAGTTTACCTTCCCGAAAGCCAAATTCTTGGAGGATTCTATTGCACAAAGCAGATCACCTCCCGAAAGAAAGATGTCACTCTTATTTTTGTTGGGGATAAGACCACTCCATGAAGAGAAAATGTCGAGGCTTCTTTTAAGGATCACAGCCGATTTCCAATCGCTTGGCAAAAAAGGAACACATCGTTTGCAAAAAACAGATGAGTGAGCTTGGGAGACTTACATCTCCAATAATATTTGAACTCTTTAGCCGAAGACCTTTGGTTCAAAATTCTGAGAAGATTTCCATGATCGCGTGAATAGATAAGGTGACATTGGGTCGCCCGCCTAAGGCCTCTCCGCCTCCGGGAAGAAGCCATTAAGCTCCCATTAATAGAGATAGAGAATCTGGGTATGCGTACACAAGCCATGATCCGGCGAATAATCCACGAGGAAACCGGAAGGGCGATGAAGGGTAAGTTCTAGGAAATCCTACCAATAGTGTCATAGGCCTTGCGAAAATCCACTTTGACGCACATCTTGGGAGGTATGGGTCTAAGTGGAAGCCCTCGCAAATAGCTCTTGAGCCAATAAGATATTATCCCTTATTCTTCTACCCTTCACAAACGCAGGATGGACTAACAATATCCTCAAATACAGCGCAATTCTATTGGCCAAAATCTTGGTGATAAGTTTGTAAATAGTGTTGCAGCAAGCAATCGGTCAAGTCGTTAACTTCACAAGCATTCGGCACCTTGGGAATTAAAGTTAGGATGGTCGCATTGACTTCTTTAAGAAGAGAACCTACCGAAAAGAAATCTTTCACAGCCTCAGTAACTAAAGAGCCCACGATACCCCGATTACTTTAAAGAATTCTACCGTAAAACCATCCGGACCGGGTGCTTTTCCCTTTGCAAGTGAGAACAAGGTCTTCTTGATTTCCAAATCGAGACAGCGAAGCTAGGGCACATACACAGCTATCGATAACGGCTTCAAATGAGAGAAGTAAGCTCTTGAATATCCGGCTTTGCTAAGCCAACTCTAGGAGCAAGTAGATCCGAAAAGAAAGATAGAAAAACTTGAGGCACCAAATCGGGATCCGAAATCACCGTACTGCAAAAGTCCTTGACAGGAGAGGATACGGTTATTAAGATGTCTAGCTTTAACACGCTTGTGGAAGAATTTTGTGTTGCGATCTCCTTCCTTGACCATCTAATCCTTGATTTTTGCTTAAAGAATGATTCCTCTTGACCACGAAGGTCTATAAAAGCACGGCGCTGCCCTCTTTCAAGATCAGCTAGTGGAACATTTTCAGGATCCAACTGAAGGAGATTCTGAGTAGAACGTAAGGCTTCCCTCGCTTCAAGAGTTCTTAGAGAAATATCCGAGAAAGCCTCTAGATTAAGATCCTTGAGGCGAGATTTCAACAATTTCAGCTTCGAGACTAGTTTAAACATAGGATATCCCCACACTTGAGTATCCCACACCCGCAAAACCGTAGAATGGAAGTCCGGTGATCAGCCCAAATCAAAGTACTTAAACGGCTTCCTCCTCGGACGCGGATCCACCACCCCGACAACCATAGGGGTATGATCGAAATTCCAGGATTAAGAAAAGACGCTCCGAGTATGAAAAGTCCATTCTCCATTTAGAGTTGACAAGAACTCTGTCAATTTTCCGCATCTTCCTATTCGCACCCGCCGAAGTCGACCAAGTAAATCGAAAGCCGTGAGTACCCGAGATCCTCAAGTTCCGTTTGATCCAGGACAAAGCTTGAAATCATCAAAACAGGGATCCGGGCATTAGTGCTACCAACGCGATCGAAGGGTCCTTGATTGCATTGAAATCTCCCGCAACTATCCAAGCATAGTCTTGAAAAAGATCGTCAATGGATCGATCGACCAAAGAGGCCTCCGCCTCAAAAGAATGCTCGCCATAGATAGCGAATAAAGAATTAAAATTTGAAGATAACCCCTTCACACACCCATGGATGGCTTGGTCATTTGAAGAGATCAACTCAAAACCGACGGTACTGGATCCCATCCAATCCGGACTCGCGCGAGGAGCAAAATCATAGTTCGCAATCCACTTCCACCTCTCAAAATATTGGAAGAAATGGAACCAAACAAAGGCTCGGAACTTTAGTTTCACAAAGCCCCATAAGGCACGCTTATTTGCAACAACAAACTTCCTAATCTCCGCCCTTCTGACAGGGTTCATAATACCTCTAACATTCCAAAAACCAAAAAACATAGAAGCAAAAGGGGAGGATTATTTCCGCTTGGCGATCCTACGCCTACCTTTAGTTGGTTTCAAGTCCTCCGCTAGCCGAAGGTCCCTGCGGGTCGTGCAAAAAAGGAGAAGCTGATCTTGGCTTGAACCAACCGATAGGTTCCGAAAGACCACTCATAGGGGCGGGTCTAGGCGTGTGGCCACCGTCTTCATTAGATAAGTTGTTGGTATCATCTTCCCGGTTTCCGTGCGGCAATACATATTCCGGTACCAATTCGAAGCCTCAAGTGGCTTAGCAGGGGACTTTAGGAGGCTTTTGGCCCGCACCGCTTCCTTCAAAGTTGCGAGTCCGCCCCCTCCTCCGAGAATGGTATCGGCGGATCGTTCAAATTCTGCGTTCTCGCTCCTTCTCTTTATCTTTAACTCCGATTCCCATGCTGCGCAAGGTCGCTTTGGTGCGATGGGAGAGGTTCCTCCAGTCCACCACCAATGAACGAGCGGAGAGGAACCACCGGGGAGCTCCCTGTTCGTCCGGCTTCCATTGGAGATTCCGGAAGAGAGGCCAAAGGCATACCCGAAGACATTCCCTTGATCCTCATACGCCACCGAGGGTGGTATGGTTTGCTGAGAGCTGCCATTTGCGGGCTTGCTAAGAGGTTCAGATTCCTCTGAAGGACGACCAAAGATCGGCACGCTCTACTCCCAGTCTACTAGGCCTCGATAGCCGTTGCACAATTGTGGCCAAAATGCCACATTCAAGCACAAGCAAGTGGGTCGCCACTCAAACTCCACTCCTATTTCACACTTCGTACCATTATGGGTTTTTTATTTGTGACACCAAAAACCCAAAAAAAAATTATGTAACACCAAATATGAATACTGAGAGTAATTTATTTTAGAAGATTGTATACAGAAGCGCTGCAGGCCAAAGTCGAAGCTGATCCAATAGTTTGGAGGATTTCAAACAGAAATTTGATGGGAATACTTAATTGGGGTCGAAAATGGTAAAGCCATAAGGACTAGAAATGTGAAAATCCGATTACACAGGGACCAAAAGCGAACTTCTCAAAACATACAGGACCCTAAAATGTAAATTAACTCATTTATTGTTGCGGTTTCACATTTCGCGGAATTACTGAGCATGGTATTAGCATCCCAACGGTTGAAATAAATGAACTCCATACATAAGGTGCATCATGCGATCTGCATCAACATGAAGTTCT
This sequence comes from Eucalyptus grandis, assembly GCF_016545825.1. Classification (NCBI taxonomy): domain Eukaryota; kingdom Viridiplantae; phylum Streptophyta; class Magnoliopsida; order Myrtales; family Myrtaceae; genus Eucalyptus; species Eucalyptus grandis. The sequence goes on from NC_052613.1 coordinate 1,089,014, forward strand.
ACTTCAACCTGTAATACAGGTCCTCTATATAGCTCCCGCTAGAAGTAGCTGATAGTCATTATTTGCCAAGGCCGATGCAGAGCTCGACGGCGTACCGACCTAACTCGCATCCCCATTTTAGCTATAGCTAGGAGCAGTTCATCCGCCACGCTGTTTCTTGCCAAGCAAGTAGCTAAAGGGAGGTTGACTGTACCTCCCATTCAGAAACATGTCGGCAATCACCTTGTACATGGCTTCCGTGAGATGGACTCCGTCCCAGTTGATGTACTCCGAGGGACGAGGGCAGAGGTCAGTGGACGGCGTGCCACACGTCGCGAACGGATTGTAGTGATAAGGGTCCCCGGTACCGCAGCATGCCTTGAAAGGCTCCTTGAAGCCGTACTTGGCCGGGGTCTTCATGACCGAGTGGTACGCGTTCCAGTAATCAGCATAGACAATCACAGAATCAGGGAATCGCTTCCTGAGGTCGGAAATCTTGGCCAGGAGTGCGGCATTATGGGCGTGGGTTCGGTCATTCACGCTCTTCACGCAGCCTATGTCGTCTCTGTCGTTCTCGGGGGCCAAATACATGGTCAGGGGCAAGCAACCCGAAACCGGCAGACCTTGGACCACCATATACTTTGCCCCCCGCTTCAGAAGCGACTGCAAACCAAATGCAGTTAAAATCATATCATTGTGAAGTTACTGGCTATGGTGAAAATGCATCAGATTGATACTTGGATGACGTTATCGACATTAATTATCCGTGCCATCATCCAACCGAAAGTTCAAGCGCTTATTCAATGTTCGTCGAGGTTTCCACAGCAGATACATTTATGATCGGCCCACCTAAGTTAATTGAATTGAGATTATTCGACTCAAGGGACTTGCTGTCTGGCCAAAAAAGAAAGCAATCGGGTTCGATCCGGTGGTGTCGCCATGCTCCCTAATTAAGGCGCAAAATCAATCGGTCGAGGGTTTAGTACGGCAGACCCGAACAGATATTACCATAATTGGTGAACATCTAAAGGTATGAATGGACAAAACCCGACACTCGCTCTCTGCTCGAACATCGTCTGAGGATCGGGATTGACAGATCACTTCGACAGGGTTAGCGCGATTTCATTGCTTCTCTAAACAGTTGACACTGACCTAGATCTCCAAACTCTTCTCACTAGGACCATGACGGCAAAATACCAAGCTAAACAATGCGACTTTAATTCGACACTAACATTACGAAAAGCCAATTCGAATTAGCTAGTTTAACGTAGAAGTTCAGCTCAAAGGGTACCGGTGCCGGAGCTGGAGCACTGAATTATATGTCGAGCTTTATCAACTCCGTCATGGAATTTACTTCGTGCGAAACGCAGTCACGTTCGTCTATCTGTTTTTGTTTTCGAAGTTACCTCCAGAACTGCGGTGACGGTGGTGATGGTGAGCTTCTGGATGGTGTCGGCGGAGACGTTGGACCCGATGGTGTAGGCGTAGTCGTTGACGCCGATCTCGCCCACCCACACCAGCGCGTCCTGCAGCGCGCCCCGGCACGCCTTTCCCCTGCACCCCTCGTGGCTCTCCATGTACTTGCTGAACCAGAGGAGCTGCGTCAGGAGCGACTGCGGCGTCACGTCCAGGCTCATGTTGTTCCTCACGAAGAACTCGTGGTTGATGGCCGTCGAGCCGGCGACGGCGAAGTTGACGCCGCTGGCGGCGGCGGCGGCGGCGGAGGAGGAGGAGATGTTGCGGTAGGGGGGAAGGAAGGGGAGGGAGAGGGACTGGGCTACGAAGTCGATGACGAGGCGACCGTCGGAGTAGCGGTTGGTGGGGCGGTGGAAGAAGGTGACGCCGTAGGGGGGGCTGGAGACGTGGCCGTAGCCGCTGGGGCCGGACTCGGAGTGGGTGTTGCCGGTGTCGGTGAAGGAGTCCCCGAAGGCGTAGATCTTCTTGAAGGGGCGGGGCCGCGGGCCGGCCGCGGCGGAGGCGGGGGATGAGAAGGAGAGGGTGGTCAGGGTGACGACGGCGAGGGCGGCGAGAACTAGAGAAGAAGCGGAGGAGGACGGCGGCGGCGGCGACATTTTCGTCGGTGCTCGGTGCTCAGCTCTGACTGTGAGCTAAGCTCTTCCCCCCGGAGCGGTGCCGCCTATTTATGTTACGTCGCGCATCTATTTCATGAGATCCACGTGGGCCCCAGCACGGTCGTGATGGACCCGATCCAGTACATGCCGGTCCAACCAAGATTAGCCCGTGACTCGGGGTGCGCGAGTAACCGGTCGAACCAGCCGAGTGCTCCCCAAAAAATTGAGATACGCAACGTTTCTTGACAGAAGGCTAAGATTCAAGCTTATAAATGGATTTCACTCCATTCTTATCATGCCATGCGGTACGCTAATTATGTTTAACTACACGAATGACATTTCAAAAACCAAAAAGATGAGATTGATTATTAAGAGAAGTCACATTGGAAAATGCGATCCGTGCGTTGGAAGCCCGACATAATCATTCCTCATTATCTCTAGTAGGGGTATGCATGGTAATCGAAGCCTCTAAACAAGGAATAATGGGCCTAGTCCTAAATTTAATAATTGAATTGGAACCGAGTTGTGTGGTCTCGATTTGATTCTTGATTCTAAGTTGGAATTAGGAATGAGCAGTTTTGGATTTTATATAAGTTCCATTTGAAGTCTAAAACATATCCGTTGAAACAGGTGTTCATTTTTTAAAACGTGAAACCTATCCTACATATTTTACAACTTGCACCCTATCCTGTCATAGATTCCAATGTCTATACATGTTCTGCTTATATAATCAATTGAACGATTATAATTAATTATAACATTTAATGATCACCACTTACGGTTGCAATTTACTAACAATAGCTTATATTTATATGTATACACATAAAAATATGAACATTAATAACATAAAAGTCTTGGTTATAAAATGCAAGTTCAAGGCTAATGATTTCATATTATGGTATAGAATATTATAAGATCGCGCAAAAATATAGATCAAGAAAAGTATTAAAATTTATTCTAAATTCTAAATTATAGATTACAGATTCCTCCAACTAAAAATCTAAAACTTACTCGTCGTGAAACTTGAAATTTACTTTATATAACTTTGAACCTCTAATATACGAGTTCCTATCAATCTGATTCTCAAATTTCACATCCTATTGTAGAACCATGGTCATTCTCAATTGAAACCGCCCTCATTGGAAACAGACGTAAATATTATATCTAGGGAATGGCACGTCTGTTGGGCACGTGCGCGTGCTCTCCTTATCAGCGGGCGACGACGGTCGAATTAAATTGCCTCGTCGATTGATTTCAGATGGGATGGGACGGGGAAGGTTCGGAGGCGGTGGGGCAATCGACTGCGGACCGATGATGCGATGGGCGAGTCCCATTGGCCGGCATTAATTCGGGAGGCCCTCGCGAGTTGGAACGCGGGTACGCGTCATAAATTCTTGGCGGGGGGACGGGGACGGGGACGGTTGAGGGTTGGGCTTTCGGTATTAATGCCTTCCTCGACGATCGTGTGATGCACCTACCCGTCCACCGCCAGATTTGGCTTACCATAAATGGGCAATTTGAAAGAACGGATCAAAAATATATGAAAAGATCACCTTAATCACTGTGCTGGGAAGAAAAGTTTCGATGAAAATCAAAAGACCTACGGATAAGAAAGGTAGAGTTCACGTTGGTATTTCGATACTAGCTATTGTCGTATAGGAGGGTATAGAAGAAAAATTAAGCGGAAATCATTTAGAAGAAAAATAGTGAGTGTTTAATCTGACGTTGGCCTTATCATTGACTGAAGCAAGCAAATTTACAAAAGACAGTGTATGAAATTCGATAAAGGAATCTGACGAATGAAATCGACCGCATATCTTCCTAGCTAAAAGGAAGATTGATTGATAATTTTAAATGGAATGGTTACTTTTCAATAAGGTTGTTAGTTTTTGGTACACGCAATTGCCATTTCTTCATTAATAACTACTTAAACCACAAATTAGTAATCAAATGGATAAATTAACTTCACCGCTTTATATGGGCCTTATGAATTCAAATCTGGAAAGGTAGTTAATACTTACTTAATCAATTTTATAAACATAATCACACGGTATGCACATAACTATGACCGTTGAAATGTAATTTATTCACTGGTAAAAGGCACAAGAGCTATTCTTTTTTGTGTTCCGGGGATTTCTTCTTCAAATCCTTTGGCAATATCGAAAAACATCATAAACAAGAATTCAATGTGCTTCGAATGTGGAAATTCAATTATGTAGCTTCTTCTCTAGTACACAAATCACATGTCTAATGATTAGTGGAACCCGGATGCATGTTGTTTTCACCGATTGACAATTTATCTCGTTTAAATAGTACATTTGTTGCATGGAGAAACATTTACACAATATGATAAAAAATATATGAAACTAGCATACCAGCACTGATGCTCCCATCTCTTTGTAACCTTCCACTCCTTTTGTAAATTAAGCTTAAAATAGATTACTTATATGAAATATCTTATCTCGACAATGATGATGAGATATCTAATCCATATGTCACTAGTAAAACCTTACTCGGCTATCAACAAGCATGTTCACTTTTCTCCAATAAAGTCTTTAGAGACTATGTTTAGTAGCTAGGAAAAATTCATAATAAGATAAAATTTATATTATCACGTGTTTGGTTCCTGTCCAATGCATCATTAAGTCGGAAAGCATGGAAGACTAATGAGAGGACAGCACACTTGTCTTGAATCTCTGTCATGATGGGTCACCAAGAAACCCACGTGGCTCGGGTCAAGCCAGCCCACTCGACTGTCAACACAGCTCAGCCCGAAACACCACGGCCCGAGAAGCCCAATACAAAGCCCGGCCCGATAACCCGAAAATTCAGCCCAATCCACTATGCCCTTCCCTCCTTCTTCGCAAGCCATATATAAAGAGGCGAAGCTAGGGTTTTGGAAACCCTTACCCTCCATTGCCGTCGCCACTGCGGAGCTGAACCCTCCCCCTTCAACTCGGCAACCATGGTGATCTCTCCTTCTCCTCCGGTCGAGGTCGCCGGTTTTTCTCGCCAAAAATGGTCTCGTTTCACGTCATCATCTCGCGTCGCTTTGTTGGCATCTGCAGGGTCCCAAGAGAGGCGGAAAGGCTGCGGTCGCGGGCAAGAAGAAGCAGGAGAAGGTGACGAACCCGCTGTTCGAGAAGCGGCCGAAGCAGTTCGGGATCGGGGGCGCCCTGCCCCCGAAGAGGGACCTGACCCGGTTCGTCAAGTTCCCGAAGACCGTCCAGATTCAGCGGAAGAGGAGGATTCTGAGGCAGAGGCTGAAGGTCCCGCCGGCTCTTAACCAGTTCACCAAGACGCTCGACAAGAACTTGGGTACGACGCGCCGCGTTGTTTTGGCTGCTGACTGACTGCTGCGGCTTGCTATTTTCGCAGTTCTGAACCGTGGGGGATTTTGATTGGGATAGTATCTTAGTTAGGTTCTTTCTGCAACCTGGAATGACAGGAGCATGTTAAGATAGGGCTTTCGAAGTTTGATTATCGGCAATAGAGCGAGTAACACAGTTTATACTGTATTTGGCTGTTGAATTTGTGATTTTAATTCATTTCCCATGTGGAGTAAATAGTGATTCGTCTATCGCACCATAGGTGTTTCCGAAGGATTAATTCGGTCTATTCTTATGGAGCTTCACGGGTTGTTGCTTTCCAGCTGGTGAATTGTTGTAGATAAATCGTGTGGTACAAGGAGCTACATTGTGTTATATATGGATGGTATTGATCCTCATACTTGTAGATTTGTTGTTTATGACTCATGTAAGCATGCTTCATCGTCATGGCGGTTGCTTTTGACTAAATCAATTATAGTCTGATCAAGATAAATGTTTGAGTTCTACTTTAATTTCTCGTGTCTGTCTAGATTTGATCTCCAGCTGTTTTTCCTTGTAATGCTGCACACAATTAGATATTTCTTGTATTGATTAGGTATTATGGAGTAATACGACAATGAGAGAGTATCTCACAAATTAAATTCGAGTCCCTAGATATTGTCATACATTTCGTGTCTATTATATTTATTAGCTCTGGGGAGATCTCCTTCAGCAGTTTGTAGCTTTTGTGCCGGCATTAGGACTCGTGGCAATGGCATAATATGTTCTGCCTCTTTTTGTTCTATTTTCCCATAGTGATCCGAATCGTCTGCTTGTTTTACTCTTTTCCTTTTCAACGCATGGCGCATATGTGTGCTGCCTGCCTGCCTGCTTACCTTTTTATTTGTTTCATGGGAGCAAACTCAATCAGTAAGTCTTACGCCTATGCAGCAACCAACCTATTCAAGATGCTTCTCAAGTACAGGCCCGAGGACAAGGCTGCAAAGAAGGAGCGGCTCTTGAAAGAGGCTCAGGCAAAGGCAGAAGGCAAAACTGTTGAGGCCAAAAAACCAATTGTTGTGAAATATGGGCTTAATCACGTCACTTACCTCATCGAGCAGGTTTTACTTTTGTATTTTTGGTGGGTTCTTTTTTCTCTCCATATTGGAAAGTAAATTTAAGTCAAATAAATTTCCTTGCAGAATAAGGCACAGTTGGTGGTTATTGCTCATGACGTTGATCCGATCGAGCTGGTTGTGTGGCTCCCAGCATTATGCAGGAAAATGGAAATTCCATACTGCATTGTGAAGGGCAAGGCACGCTTGGGAACGGTAATTGCACTGCCTCCGGTTGCCTTGTTTTCTGAATTTCTAGCAACTGTCTCCTCAACATCATTTCTGTATCTCTGTAGATTGTCCATAAGAAAACTGCATCTGCATTGTGCCTGACGACGGTGAAAAACGAGGACAAGCTGGAGTTCAGCAAAATCTTGGAAGCCATTAAGGTACGGAAGTTCTGCATCTGCAGAATGAGGATAAAGAGTCCCATTTATAGGTCTCTTGAATTCTGCATTATGATACTGATATCTGTGATTTGCTCTTTCAGGCTAACTTCAATGACAAGTATGACGAGTACAGGAAGAAGTGGGGTGGTGGAATCATGGGTTCTAAATCCCAGGCCAAGACCAAGGCAAAAGAACGGGTTCTTGCCAAGGAAGCTGCCCAGAGGATGAATTAGGGTTGATATCGAGCATTTGCTTTTCCTTAGGATCAAGCTCTCTTGAGTCTTTTATCCTGGTTTTTGGTTTGTGCCCTTGATATAAGAGTAGACGCAGAAGTTTTGGTTTCTTCGTGGAAGGTTGGGATCTAAAATATTCCTTGAGACATCGATTGTTGGCTTAAACTTGAAGTTTTAATGTACTGTAGCCTTCTTCTTTTACGGGAGACTTGTCTTGATGCCTTTATACCTTGCACTGTCGTCAATCATGCGCATCTGTGGAGCTTGGTATCGGTTTCCTGATCATGGAGCAGTAGCATTTCATTTTTTTCTTCAACACTAGAAATGGATTCTGCATCCTTGAGCTGCTGAAACCCTTTGAAATGAAAGAGAATCAGCTTCCCTCCGATAACCAATCTTAGTATCATGGGGATGGTTCGTGCGTGGAAGAGGTCGAATGATGTTTTCCTCCAAGGCTTTAATTAGACTTCTCTAGAAGTGTTAGTTTAGTTTGACTGCGTTTGTCTTCGGCCCATTCAAATATGCAAGGCTTTTTCGGGGTTAAGTTTTCTCTGGAGGAAAAAATGCCCGCCTAGTTAGGCTGCGTTTGTTTGTATTTCTTTTTTTTGTTTTTAAATACTTTTAAATTTTTTTTTGTTCTTTTGTTCCCGGAACAAAAAAGAAAAAACAAAAAAACACAAATTTTGTGTTTCTTGTTTCCGAAACACAAATCAGAAAACAAAAAAGGAACAAAAGGGAACATGTCTCCTCCGAGCCTCTCCTCGTGCAAGCGTCTCCACCGTCAAGTCGTCTTCTCCCGGCGCCTCCCACTCTCCGGCGCCGACCCGCCCGCCTCGTCTCGAGACCATCCTGCTTCTCTACCGTCGTCCTCTCCGACGCCGACAAACCGCTGGCGAGCGTCTCCACTCGCGAGCGGGTGACGGCCGGGTCGCGGTGGGTCGGCGGGCGGCGGCGGCGGTGCGGGGCTCGCCGTGGGGTCTCGAGCGGCGACGCCTAGGAGCGGAGCGGCGAGGACGGCCTGGTCGAGTCGTGGGCCGACGCGGGTCGACGATCGAGCGGATCTCGAAGTCGTGGGTCATGGCGCGGTGAGATCTCGATGCGGCGATGGCGAACGAGGCTCGAGACCCGCAGATGCGCGATCGAGCGTGAGGCGGAGGGGCGGTCGCCGTGCGGTGGCGGCGAGGAGGCGTCGAGCGCGGTCGCCGATGCGGTGGAGGGAGACGACGGTGTGGCTCGGGTCACCGTCGGCCGGCGCGGCAGGCCGACCTCACGCCCGGGCCGGGCGAGCTCGATCTCGCCCGTGATCCGGCGAGGCCGAGCTCGCCCGGCGGCGGCGACGCCGAGCATCGCCGGGCCGGCGACGCCGAGCCTCGCCGTGGCGCCGCCCTCGTCGTCCCCGGTCGCCGGCCATGGCCGAGGCCGGCGACCGATAAAAGTAGAAAAAATGAAAAAGGAAAAAGAAAAAAGAAAAAGGAAAATAAGAAAGAAAATAAAAATTAAAATTAAAATATTAAAAAATTAAAAGAAATAAAAATTATACAAACTTACCAAACGTGTTTCTATTTATTTTTTATTCCCGAAACAAGTTTACCAAACGCGTTTTTGTTCGTAAATTGTTCCCTAATGTAAAACATTTTTTTCTATTTCGTTCCTAACAATTTTTAAACGAAAACACAAACAAACGCACCCTTAGGGCCTGCATGTTTTTGTTCCTCATTTCGTTTCGATCACTTTTTTTGTTTTTTGGTTGCGTTTCTGTTTTTTTTTTTTTTTTTTTTTTGGTTCCGGAACACGAAAAGAATGAAATGAGAAACAAAAAAATTTGTTTCTTGTTTTAAACGATTTTGAAGAAACGCATCTTCTTCTCTCTCTTCTCTTTTCTTCTTCTTTTTTTCTTCTTTTTTTTTTGGCCGATCGCTCGGCCTCGGCCATGGTCGGCGATCGGCCGTCAAGGGCCGGAGACACCGTCGAGGGTCGGCGACCTCGCCGGCCCCGCAAGGCCGCCGATAGAAGAAAAAATAAAAAGAAAGGAAAAAATGAAAATAAAATAAAAATATTAAAAAATTAAAAGAAACAAAAAATAATAAAATTTACCAAACGTGTTTCTATTCATTTTTTTATTTCCGAAACAAATTTACCAAACGCATTTTTCTCGGTCAAAAATTATTCTTCTAACATAAACACTTTTTTTTTTTTTATTTCGTTCTCCTAACAAAAAAAGAACAGTGTTTCATGTAGCCCCTTATTTAATATCCGTGCGTTCAGACTGTTTACGAGAATGTCATTCTTCTGATCGGGAATATGCTCGGGTTGTGAGGGCCAGGTCTTTGAGAATCAATCAAGCAGGACCTGCATGATTTAAGTATTTTCATTTGAACCTAAGATGCACATGGTAACGCTTCTTAGTCGGGGAACAATTTCTTTTCAAAAATAGTTATTTTTTATTTCTACTGGGAATAATTTCGAGTAAAATAAGGTGTTTAGTAACTATACAAAATTTCTATTCTAGAAATAGAAAAAGAATTGGTACGAAACTTCTTACGTTTCACCAAAAAAAGAAAAAAGAATTGATACGAAATGTTTCTTTTTTGTATTTATTCGTTTTTTATTATTGCTCATGGATTGCCGACCGCCGATTGCCGCCCACCACCGCCGCATGATCGGCCGCCGATCATCGCCGCCAACCGTCGCCAACAGTCCATCGGTTGCGCCGACCACCCGCCACCGAAGGTGGACTTCATAATTTGCTTTGAAGAAAATGTTTTTTATGTATGGTAGAATGCATTCTTCTCTACGGCAGACAGAACCCAAGTTAGTGAGTTTTAAGTCTATGGCCCCTTGGAAACAAACTCGAGTGGAAAGTACGAACTTTGGCTGAGTAATGAGCAAGCCTTCCACTAGAAGAACATATATAATCGAGCTGTCATTAGTCTTAGGGTCCATTCATTTCGCTAAAATATCACGTTTCCGAAAATATTCCTAAAATGACTATTTCCCTAGCCTTTTGACCGAAACCTAAACTTTGAATAGAATATATTTTCTACCGTTCGTTAGCTAATTTAATTCTTTGGTAAAAAATTATCAAAAATTGAATTTTAATATTTTTCATTGATAAAAATTAGTTATATTTTTTATATTTTTTTAAAAATGAATTTTTAATTATTTATATTTAAAAAAAATATTTTTTTTTTCCTTTTTCTTTTCCTTCCTCCTTCCTTCTCCTTCTTCCTCCTCATTCCTCATGCTGCCGCATGCCTGATGATAGTTGGCTACCTAGCGGTCGACCAAGACCTGATCACTAGATTCAACAAGCTCGAGGGTTGGCCAATCTCGCCCGAGCTCCACCGCCAGATCCAGTGAGCTCGCGACTCACTAGAGCCCAATGAACCCTAGCCTTGTTGGCCTAGGGGCTAGGCGTAGCCTCGCCGGCTCCGGGGCGAGGCCCAAGCCGACTTGTTGCCGCGGTCAATGACTAGCAGTGAAGAGGAAGTAGGGCATGTCGCAGAGATCAAGCATCGTTGGACAAGGGGACGCTCGCCGTTTCTAATCGTCGGCGTCGAAGGAGGAGGAGGACGAGATCAAAAACCCATGGCTTCATGAGGGTGGAGATCATCGGTGTCGAAAGAGGAGGAGATGAGATCATAAGGGTTTAATGAGAAAGATGGCAGAAATGAATAAGGAAAGCAAAAGATTGCACATGGGAAAATGATTTCCTCCTTTCAAAAGAGGAAATTATTTTCTACAATCTGATGGGGAGATTTTCCATTGATCAGAAAATATTTTCTTTGACCATCTATTTTCTGCCATCCGAACATCGGAAATTTCAGAAAATATTTTCTCGAAAATTGTTTTCCGTGAAACGAATGGAGACCCTTTGGGATATCGAGGGGCTTATTGATTTGGCAACACATTATAGCACTCGGGAGAATCACCATAAGCCTAAGATAATAGTTCAACCTGACAATGGAAAAGAAGACAAGGATGCTTGGATTACGGAAAAATTGTGAGTTAAGCATGAACGAGTCTAAAGTGTGAGATCCATAGGGACTTAATAATAAACCTATCGAAATGAATTTTAGAATGATAAAACTCGAAATAATATGGATGTTAAATAGCGTTTGTAATTTATTTAAATTCGATTCATCTCTATGCCCTCACTTAATTTCGCATTTGCCTATTCATTTCATCACCTCAGATTAATTCAAAAGCATTTTAGTAAAATGAGTCGGATCACTAAATTTATATTGCGTAAAAGTAAATCAATTCGAATCGAAATATTTTTGAAGCCGACCCACCGTGGACCCATCGACTCAAAAGAAGCATCCTCCGTTGCCTTAGTCCTTAAGGACTCCTCGGAACATTTCCCATTTCTACGCGCACATCCAACGCGCCACGGAGAAAGAGTCGCGGGTCAAATCGGCCTCCGCCATTTGGCAAAAACCCAGAAAGGGAAAAGAAACATACCATCGTACCTGATAAATGCCCGAAGCCGTTCATCGACCAGGAGGACAAAATGACACGACGAAACGGACGCTAAAACCCCATCGCCTCCAAAAGCATATTTCCCAAGCGGGGGGCGAATCCGTAATTCCGGAGCTCCTCCTCGCCTTCGTGCTCTTCCCGCGACCTCCGCATTTCTTCTCTTTCTCTCGTGTTTCTCTGCACTAAAAACCTCTTTCCTGTTCTTTAGAATTTCAAACCCCTCTCTCTCTCCCTCTTTCCGACTTCGCTTTTCCACTGCTCCCGAGCTCGCTTCCAGATCCGCACCCTCCGCCGTCGACGGATTCCGACCCGACCCGGCCCGGCCCGATCGGCGTCGCTCCTCAGCAGCAGCACGCGTGCGCGCGGCCGCGGGATTCCGGCCTCCGGCCTCCGTCCCCCTCCCCCCTCCGGTGGGAGGAGCCATGGCTAGGTCACGCGAGAACTGGGATAGGCTGGTCAGGGCGGCGCTGCGGAGGGAGCAGCAGCTGGCCGCCGGCCGCCCGGGCCACGCGCGGACCCCGAGCGGCATCGCCGGGTCGGTCCCGCCCTCCCTCACCCGCTCCACTAACATCGACATGATCCTGCAGGCCGCCGACGAGATTCAGGCCGAGGACCCCAATGTCGCCCGGATTCGTAAGGGCCTCTCTTCCCCCCTCCGAGCTGTCGTTCCTGCTGTAGCTCCGAGCATTTATCCATCTGATTCTCGGCTCCCGTTTTTTTTCTTTTTTTTTTTTTGGGTCTGAAGTATGCGAGCAGGCGTATTCGATGGCTCAGAATCTGGATCCCGGTAGTGAAGGTCGAGGCGTTCTCCAATTCAAGACTGGCTTGATGTCTATTATCAAGGTAGGGACTGGACGACTGGATTTGAATTGAGGCGTCGGCCTCTCTTTCGAGTTTCGTCATTTCTTGCTATCGGATTTTAGTTCTCCGGACGGTGGCGGTTGTTCTTTTTATTCTTTTCTTTTCTTTTGTTGGGTTTTATAGTCGTAGTCTGAAAAACTGGATCCTGCTGCAGCAAAAACTTGCCAAGAAGGATGGGGCGCCAATCGATCGCAATCGGGATATGGAAAACTTGTGGGAGTTCTATCAACGCTACAAGAGGCGCAATAGAGTCGATGATATGCAGAGGGAAGAGCAAAGGATGCTCGAATCCGGGAGCTATAGTGCTAATTTCGAAGAGTATGGAGAACTTCTGCTTGCCTCATTTACTCATTATCTGTCTTGATTGCCTAGCATAATGTTTTATTACATGAACTACCCCATGATTTCAAGGATCATGGGCTTTTTGTAGGATGTGACTCGATCAATAAGACCAGTTAATCCTAATATTTATAGGATATCATGTTTATTCAGAGCAAGACTATTGGCTTTTGGTAACTACTGCTTACACAAAAGATAATGCCTAATGAAATGGATTCTTAATATTGGAATGGCAAAAACACAAAAGGTGGCAATGGAGGATGCATCATCTTGACCCCTTGAATCTTCAGAAAGTTAGATGTATGCCAGTGACATTGGGTGGCTACAAAATCCGAAAGTAATTCTTCACCTTCTCACCAAAACATGAATATATATATATATTTTTCAAAAAATCATAAAAAGGTCTATGTGAATCTACCCGACAGAATTGATATGTTGTGAAAGTTTTGGGTGTTCAGGGTTGAAAAAGGATATATATTTTTGGTAAGGGTTGAAAAAGGATATTGAAGTGCATGAGTCGCAAGATTTTGATTCCGCACAAAGGAAAAAGTAGAAGACAATCTAGATGCGCCTTGAACTGATGAATCAACAAAGTTGGCAATTTGTAGTCTGTGAAGGTGAAAGTCTTCCAATGTATGGGCTTTTGTCAACTGTGAAGTTCCTTTTACTCCTCAGCTCTCGATTTCTTATCCTCCATGAAAATGATAGTAATTATGAACGCTTGTTCTTCGAGATTCCCTTGCTTATAATGTATTTTCTTCGCGATTGCTCTCTTACTGTCTTTTGTCATGAAATTGCGAACTGATGTTACTCCTTTATGGCTGCTTGACTAGATAATTGATATCAAGATGGATCTTTCCCCTGCAGTTCTAGAATGGGGGCAGGGAATGTCTGGCTCTTTCATGTTACTTTCCTGAGGTGGTTGACTATAGTACTTTGTCTGCAGGTTGGGACTCAGATATGCAGAGAAGAAAAAGGTGTTCAGTACCTTGAGAGCTTTAGTTGAGGTCATGGAGACACTTGGCAAAGATGCAGGTCCTGATGGTGTTGGAAAACTCATCCAAGAAGAGGTTATCGATCAACATTTTTGGGTTTTATCAGGACATCGTAGAGTTACTTTAGACAAACGCATGCTTTCTCTTTGGTCAATAGCTTGGTAGATGTTAGGTGCAGTGTGGGAATGGAAAGGCTTCAGTTTAGATTTCATGATCTTGTGATGTCTGAACTTTTTCTAGGAATACAGCTGTGGTTTTAATTAGTGAAATCCTTGGTAAGTGTGATCCCATGGGATTCCTTCAATTGTGAATGTTCTCTTTGAAAGGTTGCTTTGTTTGTGTGTGTGTGTGTGTGAGAGAGAGAGAGAGAGAGAGAGAGAGCAGGTGGTGGGGAATGAGAGGGCTTCTGTTAGTATTGGATCCTTTCCATAATTAAATGGATGGGTGCCTTCATTATGACTTTGGGTGGTAAGGATGAGATGGTCATTCTGGATGCTATACTATAGCTATGTGGTCTTCCTTTTAGAGAGTAAAGCTTTTTACTCAAGTTGTGCTGAAAATGGGTTAGTACCCACTCATAGACTTGCCATGTAATTCATCATTACTTACAGGAAGTTAGAGAAACTAGCTTTTTCGTAATTCCACAATTCAATCTTCATAATTACAGAAGAACAGCATTTTCCAAACAACTATATTAGTTGTGAAATTTTTTATCATGCTGTCGTGGCATATATGATTGTTTTTATTAGGTATAGTACTTACATAGTAAACCCTTTATTAGTGAGACAAGCCATGGTTGCTATTTTTGTTGCTGGTGTACTACTGTGCCAGGTTGACTCTGTATTTTAACATAAACAATTTTGTGAATTTTTGCAGTTGCGAAATATCAAGAAATCTGATGCAGCAATGGCTGGGGAGCTTACTCCTTACAATATCGTTCCTTTGGAAGCACCGGTGCTTTCTAATGCTATCGGCATATTTCCAGAGGTAAGTTAATCTCCCTTTAGGGGGTCCTAGTTACCGAAGTCTCTTGATCAGAGATTCTGCCCTTCTTTGGGAAAGCAATTGCTGTCATGCACTAGAATGTTCATTGTCAAACATCTGCCAGCTGGAAGTGATCCTACTGTCTTAGCTTATTGGTTTTTGCTGGTCACCATTTCCCTTTTTTTCCAAATTTTCTAGGTTAGAGGTGCCATATCAGCTATCCGATATGCTGGTCACTTCCCTAGACTTCCTGTCGAGATTTCTGGACAGCGGGATGCTGACATTTTTGATCTTTTAGAATATGTGTTTGGGTTTCAGGTATGTACATTTCATATTCAACTATTCACTTAGTTTTATTTTTTTATTTTTTTATTCCTCTGGTTAGTTGTGGAGTGCAATAAACTGTTTTCATACCTCCGTTCATACTCAGATTTCTTTTGGCATACCACCATCAGAATTCTTGACTGTAATCTGTTGAAGAATCAATAGTCCTTATCATTATGCATTCTTGTGATCACTTTCCCTTTATCTGTGCAATGTATATCATATGAGGTGCAATTTTGCTTATCATGCATGCACCCTGCTTTGAGTGGATCTAGATATTGATTTTAAGGGATTTCATGGGGCTATAGTAGGGTGGTTCTATATGATGTGCATAAAGGAGGAGAGAAGAGAGAATGAAAGCCAGGTTAATGATTGTAGGAGGATTAAAAGTAGTTACATTGACCTGATAATATCTCTTCTTGCGCAAGAAAAGTACCTGTATTGTTATGTAATGTCTATACTACAATGCTAATAATTGCACCTGGCTATTCTTTCTGGTGTCAAAATATTCACAATCATATTATTTTACTTATGGGCATTACACAATAAACTTCCTATATAGGACAAGATGCTGCATACATTTTTAAAAAGTTTGGAAGATGATATGCAAAACTATAATCTTTGTGTAGTGGTTTAGACTTACAATGCTCTGTTTTTAAATAGATGGGTTGTATAGCAATGCCCACCAGTCCATATTTTATAGTCTCTTGAGTGAGCGCAGATTTCTGTCATTTGCTTCTCCAAATGTTTTTCTTGGATTAAGCTCTTACTAGTGATTGCATGATCTTATTATGAAGCTAGAGTAGATAGTAAGGATACAAGCCAGAAAATATAGAAGGGAGGAAAGCAGGTACAAGGGTTGGACTTGCCTCTTACTGGCATAGTTTCTGCGGAACTTCTCTCCGAAATTATCACACTTGCAATTTACCTTTTTATATACAAATACTTGTTCAGTTGAACATTTCACAAGTCATAGGTAGCTGTTCTTCTCTCTAGCATACCTATAAAGGACTGGTGGATCAACCTTTGTGCTGGTATCATGACTTCTGCTTCAGAGATACAGCTCTTCTAACTCTTTCAGTGGCCTCACCACAAAATATTTGCCAGTGCTAATTGAAGCTTGTCAATGTAACCTATTGAATAATATTGTGTTGAGGAGTTTTTTAGGTTTTGCACCTTTTTCACTACATGCTGATGATAACGAGATTCCCTTGCAATGGGTTGGTTAATCAATTGTCTAGTTGCCAATGTCTCCATGGATTTTGTCTTGTTTTAGTTAAATGTGCAAGGTTTAATAAATAGTGGTAATCATTTAAAAGACATAGGATATTTCAGTTGAGATTAGCTGGTGCCATTTTCCCAGCCTGCCAGGTAGATTCTTTGTAGTTTCTGAAGTGCGACTTCACTAAAGACATTGCTTGTCCATGTTTTTCTCTTTGCTTGATAATAACGTGTGATAATATAATTTTTGTGCCTTTTATTTTTGTAGCAGAAGTACGATAGGGCATGGTCACCAACTATTCTGTCCATTTTAATTTTTTCATCGAAGATGATTGATAGGATGATCTAATTTTTTGTTTTATCTGCAGAAAGACAACATAAGGAACCAGCGTGAGAATATTGTTCTTGCTCTAGCGAATGCACAAAGTCGACTCATCATATCCGTTGAGCCCGATCCTGATCCTGTTGGTACCTTTGCTTTGAGACAAATTCTATATGGAAGAATTTCTACTGTTTCTCCTCACTGTTAAAGTTGCTCATGTTATTTGCTTTGCATACAATCTTCACATGCAGTTATTTGGTGAAATTTTTCTCCTTGATTGTCATAATATCTAAAGAATGAAGAGGTAGAAGGTGATTATTGCAATGTACTTACTAGTTTTATGTGCTTTTATGCCAACTATAATTGCGATTTCAGGTAGTTTGTTGGATCTTTTCAATATCAGTTTTGTTTGAAATTTATAGTTTGACAATTGTGGTATTCAAATTAAGCTAGGGATATTAATAGCAAATTTGTTGTATTTGATTTGGCCTATCTTATTGTTCTTCTCCCAAGTGTAGCTTTCTCTTAAGTAGACTACATGCATCTATGAGTTCCATTTGTGGTCCGATCCTTTTATGTCGGGTCCTGTCACTTGATTCATGGAGACTTCTGCAGGTGAAATTTTGCTGTATTTCCACCAAAATGTATGCCAAGATGATTGTGTGATAGGGATTGTTGAAAGGACAATATGACTCATGAGTCCCTCTATGTATAATTAGTTAAAATGGGTTTGGGAGGGTATGTGTCTCAAGAATGGATTGGTTCACGAAATCAACATAAATCTTGTCAGAGCATCTGAATTTTTTGTTACAAAAGGTTCCTTCTTTGAGTCTCATGGGAAATGATTAAATACTGTCCTCTTTTGGTTCCTTCTTTGAGTCTCATGTGAAATGATTAAATACTGTCCTCTTTTGCAATGTTTCAAAGTGATTCTCGTTACTAAGGATTCTAGAGGAGCTTGTTGACCAATCAGTCTCCTTCTAGATATTTTTGTTTCGATGGAGTGCATTCTAATCATTTCTTCAATAGCTTCACGGGGAATAGATCTAAAGAGGCAGGTTGCCTGAGATACATCCTAAAGCATATCTGTTGGTTTAGAAATTTTTTTGGGGTTTTATCTCAAGTTGTAGGAATTTGTTGATCAGTGCCATATTTAAGATTCTAAACAAAGATTTAACTGCTGTCTGCATTTTACTGCCTGGATGTATGGCCTCTTGGTGCTTATTTAAAAAAAAAAAAAAAGCTTTCCATGGAAACATGTAAATATATGATCTTTGTTCTGCATGGGTCGGTGGCTGAACCCTATCTGGTCTATCTTTTGATCCAGAAAATAGATGAGAAAGCAGTCAATGTGGTTTTCTTGAAGGCACTGGATAACTACATTAAGTGGTGCAGATACTTGAGGATTCGACTTGTTTGGAATAGGTTAGATTGCTGCTTTTGGAGACTTACTTATGTCCTGATTTTCTGTAATTTCATTTGTCTTGATCTAGCTAATGCTTTTATCTTCAGTTTTGAAGCAATTACAAGGGACAGGAAGCTCTTTATGGTTTCATTATACTTTCTTATATGGGGTGAAGCTGCAAATGCGCGTTTCCTTCCTGAATGTATCTGTTATATCTTTCACCATGTAAGTCCTTTCAGTTTGCTGTTCGATTGTTTAGACTTGTCCTTGGGCACTTATTCCTTACACGTGTAGTTGTAGTATCTTCAATTCTCTTGGTTTTGGGTTCTGGCTTGGGAATGGCGACGCTTGAATCAAGGTCAGCACTTGAGGAAGGGTTGCCTCTACCAATTCAGCAAACTGATGGTCTTGAGCATTAGACTATTTTATAGCTGACCGTACTTGATGCGTACTTCCGTTGCCAAAAGATGTCTGAAGTCTGTCTTGACATAGGGTTGCAACATTTCTTATGATGTGAATTTATTGGAGAATAGGACATTACTCAATTTAATATTTACTAGGAGTTACAAGCCAAGAAAGTAAGTCTAATGTCTACCAGTAGTCTAACATAGGAGAGTGCCTTCTTTGATATCCTGAAAGTTCAAAGAAATTAACCACCTCTTCTATAGCTTATGGGTCAGTTTCAGACCAAAATGGAAAAAATCGAGAAGACATGAACTTAGTAGCTCTGTATTTTTTTTTCTTTTTTAATTGGGTAATGTTTTGTCAAAGCACAGGAAGCTGACAATTTCTCTTCCAGTTATTTCACCTCCATCATTAATCTTGTTCATTGCTCTTTGAACAACATATTACGGCTTCCATATGTATGACCTGTGAACTTCTTTGAAGAAATACCATTTCCCAGTAGCTGGCTTCCCACCTGCATCTTTTGTTTGCCTGTCATATTCACCTTAATTTAACAAATAGGACAAATATGAGAACATCTCTGTTCATTGAGTTGTCGAGACCTCTCGAATTCACACTTGTCGTAAATCTTCATTCTAATTGTGAGAAGGCATGAGCATATCTATTGTGATGAAGTCCTGTGAAAACCAATGTCATTTTGTTTCCTATGAAGAAAAACAGGGTTTGGTCTTTCAAGGTCTTGAAGCATCATATCTGTTATAAAGAGATCATGCATTCGTTTTCCACGCTTGTTAAGATCATTTTCAATGCCCTAACTCCATAAGCCATTCTCCCACCTTGAAGCTCTATCAACTGTCACTGAGATTGCCCTGTTAATATATTTCAAGAATTAAGTCTGTGACTGCTAGGGGAGGTTGGAAATTTTTCTTTGACCAAATTTTTGTCCCTCTTATGCTAGCCCCAGAAAATTCTTTTGAAGACTTTTGACCTGTTAGCAATGGTTTACCTTCAAATTTCAATTTTTCTTGAGGTCAATGCTGTCATTTCTCGAAGTGCAATTTTCTTTTTCCAATATTTCGAGAGTTTCGGTTCAGATGTCAATTTGAGTTTGTTCTAGGTGCGAGTTGAGGAGTTATTTGTTGGAATGCATGCTGCCCATATAGAATTCTGAATATGCATTGCCTCATGGATGGTAACAAAATCGCTTTATCTTTACAGATGGCAAAAGAATTAGATGCAATATTGGATCATGAAGTGGCTAACATTGCTTCAAGCTGTGAAACAGAAAGTGGTCCAGCATCATTCCTGGAGAAAATAATTCGTCCTATATATGATACCTTATCCGCGGTGGGTACTCCTAGTTATTTTGATGATTCCTTTCTGATTTGGAAAGATGCCAATATTGTTTTGTTTCCCCTTAGAGTGTCGACATTGTGTTGCTGTTTTTTCTTCGAATGCTCTTGAGGCCATGGAGTTTCTATGTAGTCTCTTTTCAGATCTCTCTGTTAACTTTGAGATTTCACTGGAATTACTGTCATTGTGTGTTGTATGTTTATAGGCTTTCGTATTCGACAAAATGTGTGTTAGATTGATTAAGTTGATAACTTTACTGACATAATAAAAAAAAAAATTCTCATTATGCCATTTCTATTTAATTGTGACGTTGGGTTGTTCTGTATGTATATTTTCATCCAGGTGTACGTTATCTGCCCTTGCTATTGTGCTAACATACTCTCAAGAGTTCATCAGCTTCATGATGTGCTTGCATTGCTCTTCTTCAGTCCAGCCTTTTTTCCGTTTCTTTTTTAGCTGAAGATGGGCAAAAAATTTAAGCCTGTTGGTTTCCTTTGAGAGACAATTGTTGCTTAAATTAAATAAACGGATGTGACAAGACTGAATTAAATAATTTCATTTAGCATGTCAATATTATTAAGTAAAGCGAAGTAATTTGAGTCACACTTTTAGTTGGCAAATTTGTATTGTAGTTTGTGTATTTTCAGTTACTTTCTGTACCAAAATTTTCACTTTGGTTTAATGCAGGAAGCTGCTCAAAATGATAATGGTAGAGCTGCACATTCTAAATGGAGAAATTATGATGACTTTAATGAATACTTTTGGTTTGTTCTCCTACCTGATATAAACCTTTTCAAATTGGTAAATTTGTTGTGCGAATTTCTTTGTTTTTAAATTTCTGCTATTTGGATCTGTTGCAGGTCACCTGCTTGTTTTGAGTTGAGCTGGCCTTTCAAAGCCGGATCATCTTTCTTCCAGCGCCCTAAAGGGAGGAAAAGGGTTTGTTGTAAATCAGACCTAAATTTTCTATCTGTTATGCTAAGCATGGGAATTCTGTTGCATTTTAGTGTATTGGAATTTGGTGTTATTTTGAGTTTTTTTTGACATGGATTATGTTGGGAACATACCAAAGTGGAGACGTGTGTCCAGTATTTGTAACTTGTTCATAGACTCATTATTAACTGAACATAGGCTTGTAAGTAGAATTATCATATTTTTCTTTTTAATGGCTGGCATTGCTTATTCTCTAATTTTAAGGAAAAATTCCAAATAAGGGCCTAAAGTAGAAATTGTTTCAAATGAGAGTCTGAAATGACTATATAAGTTTCAAATAAGGATCCGTCTGTCCAGTTGGTAAAGGGTATTTTTGTCTGTCTTTTTTTTTTGTTTTTGTTTGAATTTCTTCTCTTTTTTCTGGTTTTCTCTTCTTCTTTGCCGGTGGTTGGATCAGCCACCGGCAATGCCCAGAGAGGGCTGGGCGAGGCCCACCCTCACCAGTCACAAGTAGGGGATAGCCTTGCCTTGGCAAGTCTTCGCCCTTGGTGAGGCTGCCCTCGCTAGTGGCCAGTGAACAATGGACTTGCCCGGGCGAGGCTGCCCTCAAAAGCTATAGGTGGGGATGGCATAGAGGCCGACCTCAAAAGCAATAGGTGGGGTTGGCCCTCCACAACTCTGTGATAGGGTCCCTTGCCCATGGCCGGCAACCCCTCGCATAGTGGTTGGCAATGTTGCTGGGCCTTCACCGTTAAAAAAAAACAGAGAAAAAGAAAAAGAAAAAAAGAGCAGAGAAAAAAAGAAGGAAGAAAGAAAAATAATAATTTAAAATAAAAATGGTCCTTTGACAAAAATACCCTTTGATTTGGCGATCAACCAGCAAGGTCAGGCCTTTATTTGAAACTACCATAGCCACTTCAAGCTCTTATTCAAGCTCTTATTTGAAACTAATATGGCCATTTCAGGTCCTTATTTTACACAGGGTCCACTTCAGGTCTTTTTTTGAGAAAATGAAGGCACTTTGGGTTTTTATTTGGAATTTTCCCTAATTTTGATGGGCGATGTTTCATTGATTATTATCTTTACTGTAAATATCAAAGGACTGGGAACCTATATTTGAGTATTTGGTCACATCAATGGCTTCGTTTGTTCCAATTTTGCCATATGGATTTGAGACTTCTAATTGTTGAGCTTTGAGTCTTTTTATTTTGTGCTTTATGCTCTGAGTGATCGCGTAAGATGATCCATGGAGTGTAGCCATTTAGTGTCGATAAGCTTGTGTCGCTGTGAACCGTTCAATGCTTGCTTTCGTCAATATTTTTGTGGATTGTACATGAAGGGCTGTTGCAAACAAATCATACAAGTAGATTATAAATATACAATATTGTACTTGACGCCATTCATTCTTGTTGTTGTACTTTTAGAGTTCTGAGATATTCCATCTTGATAGTTGCACATTTCACTGACTTGCATGCATGTGAAATTTGCAGACTGGGAAAAGCACATTTGTTGAGCACCGTACTTTTCTTCACTTGTATCGGAGTTTTCATCGTCTTTGGATCTTCTTGGTGTTAATGTTTCAGGTAGTTAGATAATAATACAACTATATCAGGTTCAATGCTATTCTTTCTACAATTTGATACAAGATCTCTTTGCTTACTTTTATTTCAGGCTCTTACAGTGATTGCCTTTCATAACGGTGATATTAATTTGCGTACTTTCAAGGCAATTCTTAGTGTCGGGCCTACATTTGCGATAATGAATTTTGTTGAGAGTGAGTTCTCCTTGGTGTTTCTTTGTTCATGCATCTGCATATTTGATGATAACCCTTGTCGATTTTTTTTCTTTTTTAATACCCTTTTTAAGAGCTCTCGCTTTGGTTGCTTGCTGATAGGTTGCTTAGATGTCCTCCTCATGTATGGGGCTTACTCTACGGCAAGAGGAATGGCAATCTCGAGGCTGGTCATTAGGTTCTTCTGGTGTGGCTTGACCTCTGTAGCTGTGACATATCTCTACCTGTAAGTTTGTGGTTTTGGCTTTCGAAAAGTGAAAAGGAAAAGAACGGTCATGCAATCTTGTGGGGGTTTTTCTTTTTGTTTCTAACTGGAGTTAATGAGTTGTAATCGATAGTGATTAACTTGCAGGAAAGTTCTGGAGGAAATGAATAAGAACAACTCTGATTCTACCTATTTTCGGATCTACATTCTGGTTGTGGGTGTTTATGCAGCTTTACGCTTAGTCCTAGGGCTGCTGCTGAAACTACCAGCATGTCATTCCCTTTCTCAGATGTCTGATCAACCATTTTTTCAATTTTTTAAGTGGATTTATCAGGTATTCTGTGTGGCTTATTTGGCTGACTTCAGAAATTTTAATTGAATTTTTCTTTTGCAGCTAATTATTGGTATATGACCGTCTCCTTTTTATTATGATCTATGCTGTCTCTACCAGGAACGTTATTATGTTGGCCGTGGACTTTATGAAAGCTTGGGTGATTACTGTCGGTAAGCTTCAACCCTAACGGACACGAGGACTAATATTATCTATGGATGCCTGAACCTTGCGTGATCCTTATCACTTTTGCTGTATGGTGGTGTAAAGTTGGCTTTAGTTTACTCTAAGAAGTGAGAGTTGTAGGATTGTTTAATCTTATTTTCCTTTTCATACTTTCTACAAAATAGGCTACCAGATGAGCTTAGCTCTTCTCCTTCTATTGTCTCAGTCCAGTTACTAGTCAGCATGAAGTCCAGAATCGCTGGTAAAAGTTCGTTGATATATATATATATTTTTAAATTTTGTGCACAAATTATGAGAATATTATGTAGCCTTTTGTGAATATTATGTGTCAGAATCCTTTCTTACATACCTAGTGATATGCTTTGCTTCTTGGAATCATTTCTAATATTTTCTGCTGTGTCAGTTTGGCCTGGAAAACCTCCCCATGCATGAATATTAAATGATGCGAGTGCTACTTCCTTATCTCAGCCTTTTCTTTCTTTAAGTCTTAACCTACGTCAATAAATAACTCCATTCTAGGATGGCCTTCATAATTATTTTTAGGCAATCGATGAAAAAAAGTTGTCGATCCAAAATTGCTAGACCAAAGATACAAGTAACACATAGCAGAGTACTGAATGAATAGAAGGTTGATTAAAAAGAAGAGAGGGTTGAAGGAAGACTGAGACTGCATTTTGGTCCGAATCTTACTTGGATGGTAATAGTTGGATTAGCATGGTATGTTATCCTTAAAATAGGATTTTTCTATTCCTGTCTCCCCAAGTCTCTTCTCGCTTTATCTACCTTGTATGACTTCCAGCATATGATGAGTTTCAGCACAAACGGTGGCGATGGCCCATTGAGTTCCAGCAACAAGCCTCGTAACAGGCAATAATGGTTGTACTTGTGCTATAAAAATTGGTAATCATAACACTTGGAATGGGTTTTTCTACTTTTTCATCTACATTTCTCTGGATGGCTATCTGTGGTTATGGTGTTTGGGTAAGTTGAAGTCTTGTAACTTGATCCAATTAGATATAATGGAATACTTTTTTTTTTTTTTTTTGGTAAAGAGATATAATGGAAGACATTTTAGTTTCTTTTTTTCTTCTATGTTTGCTGATTTTCAAAATATGGGGCTACTTAAGTGGTCTGGCATATACATTCTTTGCTCTTAAGTATGCTGACATGATGTCCCATATGATTTCTCTATTGTTTTGGTAACCTTTAGATTTCATTTGAATGTATTTTCTTTTCGTCCGCTGCATGTCAGCTGTTAGCATAGAGAATCTATAGTGACTGTTTTTCGTTATCTGCTGCAGGTATGTTCTATACTGGTTGGTAATTTTCATATGCAAATTTACATTTGCATACTTCCTCCAGGCAAGTTGGCGTAACTTGCTTAGTTGTAAAGGCTAAGCCACGAGTGTTTTCTCTCTGCTCGTGTTCAATGTACAGAATATATGACTTTTTTTCTAAGCCTGATGTCTTCTATGACTGCAGATTAAACCTCTTGTGGAGCCAACCCAGATTATTATTGGTCTTCGATTTTTAACATATTCGTGGCATGATTTGGTTTCAAAACGTAAGTCTTTATTTAGTTTTCAAATTTATGAATCACAAAGTAAGTTGTTTATGTAGTTTTAAAATTTTAGGATTGCTCTTCATGTTTTTTTCCCATAATGATACATTTAGGTAGGGAAACTAGTACTGATTTTATTTAGGCAAAAAGTTCTCTTTTTCCTGCTAGTTTATTGTTTATGTAGTTATATCAGTACCAAATTGATTAAAAATGAGTAGGAAATTGGCTTATCTAGGTTTTCTTTTGAGATTTCCATGAGGTAGATTGAGATACGGGGTGATCTGTTTAGTGCATGTGGCTCACCAGGGGCAAGATTATGCTGAAGTCGGAGTTTGAAATTTAGCTAGGTTACCACTCTAATTTGCATATTTGGTGCTCTCTAGTGACACTATATGATAGTTGCTAGTGTTATATGGACCTTAGCTGGCAATACACGTTAGTTATATATAAATCACTAGCTCTCTGGACATAATGCGATGGTTGTGCAAATAGATATCTGCATTTTTATTTTGTTAAATTGTTAGAACGTCCAACCCAAAAGTATTGTTGGTGGAGGAAGACCACATGAATATGAATAGCATATAAGTATTGTTGTCAAGTGATGTGACGTGCAAGTTGGATTACAAGTTTCTTGCGGAATTTTGACTACGCACATTCACGTTGAATTTTTTACCACGCACCTTTGCGTGATGGACAATTGGCTTTGATACCATGTCGAAAGACAAAAACTGAATTGAATGCTTGATTAGGTCAATTTGACCCCAAGCCGTCTATTTATAATAAAGCCAAAAGGCCAAAAATTACAATATCATTATTATTGCCCCCATACATAAAGTAAATAGACAAATATACCCCTATTAGCAAAATACTCTCTAACATAAATTATCTTAAAGGTATTTTACCTAGAAGACCTGTTTTAATCTTATGTTGGATAACTGTGAGACCCCCAAAGAGCTGGTCATAACTTGTTCATCCATGGAATACGGACCCTTCTCTTGTGCTACACCTTGCCTACTCCACTCTAACTTAGGATTGCTTGGCGTGACATGGGCTATTGGCATATGTTTGGATTCTTATCCAGCTGGTTGTAGGTTTGCTTCTGTAGATTAAGCTTTTTCTTTGAGCCTATACTTCCCGTGGAGTTGCCTGTCTAAGTTTTTCAGTCAAGATATGCTATTTCTATTTCTTTGGCACTGTTTACATAAGCAATACTGAAAGTAATTCCCACTTTTGTGTCACATAGAGAGGGAGAGCTAGTGGTAATTGTTAAGTAGCTTCATTTCTTTCCAGTTTAATGTCTTTATTTTGGGAATATAAAATACTTCGTGGTGGATGGTTTGACTCTAGCACTTCTCTGAAAAAGAGTCAATATCGCTCAGACTTCAGAGAATTTCCAGGAAATTGTGATTTGCCATTTTAATGCTATCTAAGAGAAATGGTTTGACTGACATTAATATTCCAAATTGATTATTTTGTTGGGAAGCATTTATAATGTTGTGGAAGTGCTAGCAGCTGGGCTAGAAAAAGATCACGCGCAAAATCATAGATAGTTAAACTTATTGAGGGGAGAATTTTTTAAGGAGGACTGTTTGATTGTAAATGAGGTTGTTTGGTTCAATGTGGAAGAGTAACTATAAAGGAGTCACTAGTTAAGTCCTTCTTGTTAATAGAGTCCCTTGTAAAGTTAACATGGAGAAAGTGTAGGACGATGTTTCTCGACATTGCCTATTGTACGTTATAGGGAGAATTGGTTTGTGAAGAGATGGTGGTGGTGGATATGGTTTGCGGTGATTAGGAGAACGGCATGAATCATTTGGGTGTAGCCAGTAAAGTGAGTGATGACACTCCTTGGATGAGGCTTTGTAAATGGATTGTTGAGCATTGGCATGATTTGATAAGTATTATCATCTGCAACATTTCCAGATGAGATTTCATTTCTGGTTGGCATGGCAGTGCTGTTCAATACCACCTAAAACCCAATTTCCTTAAAGACGTAGAGGCAGCACCTCAGCTCCAGAATTTCTGTTTTTATGGTGGAAATACTATAAAGGTGGATGTTTGAGGAACTTTAATCAGTGGGAATGGTATCCTGTTGCTGAATTCCTTAGGGAGAGTATACAAAGCTGAACGAGATGTGGTAAAATGGCAGTCTGCTAGGAATGAATGATTTAGTCTAATCTTACCAGTGCATAATTTCTGAAATGAGTGAGAATGAAACCGTACTTGCCTTCGATTCAGGTGATCAGGGTTCACAGGATTTCCAGTTTTGCTGGGGAGGCTTTTACTGCAATACATAATGTTGAAGATTGGTTGGTTTTGGTGAGCAGGTGCAATAGAGAAAATAAACACCTAACTCCATCCCCTAGGATGCAAATTTGTTGGAATTTGATTTTGGCCTGTGTCAGGATTAGCTGGATAATAGTGAAATTGATCCAGGAGGAGCTAAAGCTGAAGGCTTTGGCAGGGGTTTGTTTTAATAAAGAGGCGAGGAAAAAAAGAGGATGCTATGATGGTTGATCCCTCTTTAGTTCATGTGGAGGCTGAGAAGTAGAAGAGAATTTGGAGAAGAGAGATTTTGTCATCATTAATGGTGGAAGTGCTTGGTATCATGGATACCCTGGGTAGAGGATGGTACATTGTTTTTCTCTAATGATTGGTGTTGTCTGGGTGCCACTTCATTAAATTTTTGTTAGACATTCAAAACATGTGTATGTATCCATGTGTTTGCAAATGTATTTGCATTGTGGGGAGCAATAATGATTGGTGCAAATGATCTTTTCACATGCTTTACTGACACTTTGCTTTGCTGGAAAAGTGAAGTCTCACATTTAGGAAACACGCGTATCTTTTCTTAGTGGATTAGGTTATTATTACTTATTGGTTTCTCTGATTGTTGAGCAGATAACAATAATGCCTTGGCCGTAGCCAGCCTTTGGGCTCCTGTTGTTGCTGTAAGTACCCTTTTTCTAGTTTGGTTTTCTTGCCATCCAACGGTGTATAATTGCCCTCATGTCAAGAAGAAAAAAGTTTGTTCTGTTTGGAATCCTCCTAGTTTATTTTATGTCATGGAGAAAAGCTGCAGTTCGATTTTAAAGACTGGATAGTTAATTTATTTGTTTGAATATTACTGTTGATAATAGTCCCCTATATTTTTAATTTGCCAGATATATCTCATGGACATTCACATCTGGTACACTCTCTTATCTGCAATTGTTGGTGGTGTGATGGGTGCTCGTGGCCGATTAGGCGAGGTACAGTTATTTCTAAAACTAGTATTAGACTTGGCTGAGAGTAGCATAGTTTTCTAAGTTGCATATAATGTGCTTTATAGAATGGTTGGATGTTCTTTCCCTCACTAACCTCACACTGTGCATCGAAAATATTTTTGGCAGATACGCTCCATTGAAATGCTGCATAGGCGTTTTGAGTCCTTCCCTGAAGCTTTTGTTAAGAATCTCGTCTCTTCCGAAACAAAGCGGTGATAATTAGTCTCTTTGTGGATTATATACAGCATCTCTGGGTTTTTCCTCACTGTCAACTTTTTTCCCCTTGTTGTTTCTTGATCACGCTTGATAACTCATCTTTTGTCTTTTTTCTTTCAGGAGGATGCCCTTTAATCGGCAGTCGCCCCAGGTTAGCAATGTACTCAATGTTTAATCTTTCATCCTTTTTCTCTAATTGAATTCATGTATTCTGTTTCTCTTATTTTATGGATGTGTGTGCAGGATGCACAAGACATGAATAAAGCATATGCGGCCATGTTTTCTCCGTTTTGGAACGAGATTATCAAAAGTTTACGTGAGGAAGACTATATCAGCAATAGGTAGGTATCTGAAAGGGTGCTTCTTTCTAGTGAGAAAGTAATACCTGGATTTTGTTTCGATCTATGTTTCTGTTTCCTCCTTTTCTTTTTATGTTGGTTAATACTTGTTCAATTGGTTTCTTTGCTACAGGGAGATGGATTTGCTTTCCATTCCTAGCAACACAGGAAGTTTAAGATTAGTTCAATGGCCATTGTTTCTTTTAAGCAGCAAGGTATGTTTCTCAAGTTTGCACTAGCTTTGGAGAATCCCATTCTGATATCGAATGGATGATGCTAGTCATCAACTGAACTGCTTTTTTTTTTTCTCTCTTCTGTCTGATCTGCTCAGATCCTGTTGGCAATTGATTTGGCACTGGACTGCAGAGACACCCAGGTGGATTTGTGGAATAGGATATGTAAAGATGAATATATGGCTTATGCTGTTCGAGAATGCTATTACAGCACAGAGAAAATATTACTCTCTCTTGTTGATGGAGAGGGTAGACTCTGGTAGGATTAAAATTTTAGATTTGTATGCTTATGTTCTAAGTCAATGTAATGATATGGTTCTTGAAGAAATCTGACAGAGCTGAATGTGTTAATATAATGATTTAGTATCTTCTCCTGAGAAAACTTGATGTTGATAGGGTTGAGAGAATTTTTCGTGAGATCAACAACAGCATATCGGAGGGTTCGCTGGTTATTACATTGTCTCTTAAGAAACTTCCTTTAGTGGTGTCAAGATTTACTGCATTGACTGGACTGCTGGTATGCATTTTGGCACTTTTTATGTTTTCCATGATTATCTTTCTTTTTTAATGACAAATAAGATGCCCATGACATTTGACCATGTGAACTTTCCCTTAATTATTCTATTATTTGTGTTGCAAATCCATTTTTGCCAGACACGGAATGAAACTTCTGAAGGTGCTGCAAATGCTATATATGAGCTATATGAGGTCGTTACACATGATTTGCTGTCACCCGACTTGAGGTATTGAGTCAGCTCACATTTTGTTTGGCTCTTTTGATCTATATTATATCTAGGAGAGGTAAAAGATTGTTTTTGAACATGTTTTAGGGAGCAGCTGGATACATGGAATATATTGGCAAGGGCACGGAATGAGGGTAGACTATTTTCTAGGATTCAGTGGCCCAGGGATCCAGAAATTGTAAGAATCTTTGAACACAAGCAACTCCAGAATGATGCTATTCTAATTTTTGAATCAATTGTTTTTCTTGGAACAGAAGGAGCAGGCGAAACGTCTGCACCTCCTTCTCACTGTTAAAGAAACGGCGGCTAATATTCCAAAGAATCTGGAAGCGAGGAGGAGATTAGAATTTTTTACCAACTCGTTATTTATGGATATGCCATCAGCAAAGCCAGTTAGTGAAATGATGCCATTCAGGTCACTCCCACTTATTTTCAGGCAGCTTTTGAGCCATTGTCTTTCTTCCCTTCTTTACCCATTGTTCTCCTTGTTTTGCTTGAAACAGTGTCTTCACGCCGTACTACAGTGAGACTGTTCTATATAGTTCCTCCGAATTGCAAAAAGAGAATGAGGATGGAATATCCATTATTTTCTATCTTCAAAAGATATTTCCTGGTAACTATGATAACTAGGCTCTTCTTTTTCCTTTAAATGGGCGTTGGCCTCATATGTGTCATCTTCAATTATTGCATGCTTTCCTCAACTTTTAGATGACGTTACATTTCTAACGTTGAGAATAAATAGCTCTGTCAACATATGATTGGTACATTGTCTTAGCCAGTCGGCATGCCTTTTCTGCCGTTCAGAAAGATCTGCTCTTGTTAGGAAATTGCATTTATTAGCTTAATAGGCCCAATTCTATTTTGCTTGTCTTTTCCTTTGATTGCCTTAACTTGATTTTTGCCACACTGTCCTTGTGATACTTGTATATATCGATTAAGTAGTAGTTTGGGTTCGATGAATGGAGTTTCCATTTTCTTCATTTAATTTTATGCTCCATCTTTTTGGTAGAACATAATTTGCACTCTTAGTGGCAGATTCATGAAGGATAATGGCGCATTCACTCATCATTAGTTTTAGTTAATTCTATGAGTTGAGAAGAGTATAGTTGGAACAATGTTTTCTTCTGTCCAGAAGCTGGGAAAGCTTATAAATTTGTTTATTTTCTCAAATATAAAAAGAATCCTCTTGATTGACGAGCTTCTTATGATGTAGGAACTTCTCTTTTTTTCTCAGCCTGTCGAGAGTCAATTCCTTTGTATTGGTCTTGATTTAGGTCTGGCGGGAGTAGAAGGGTGCGTCATGTGCTGCATATCTGACTGAATTATAGGGATAATTAATCTGCTGTAATGGTGTAGGGCTCAAATGGTGCACAGGAGTGCAGGATGGAAAAAGTGGAGAATTTTGTGTAGGATGTTTGGAGTGGTCATGAGGTTGTTTAATACACTGAAGCTACAAAATTGTGTGCTGTTTCTGTGTATTTTCTATTGCAGATGATGATAGGGTCGAAAGATGATTTTGGGGGCTTGTGCTTGGTTTTTGTGCCTTAATTGCATGAACTTTTTTTCCTGTGCTTGGAGTATCTTAGTTGTATATATACTTGTTCAAACCTGATGTGGCATTTGTGTAGTGGAGTGTTAGCGATTTACATTTGACAGAGAAGCCAATGAGAGAAATATGGTATTTTTAGATTGTTCTTCCCTTTTCATGGTGCTTTCATGCTCTTAGATTATAAAAGATTTCAAGAACGTGTTGTTCTAAGTTGTCAATTCACCAGAATTTTTTTTTTTTTTTTTGATACTTCAGCTTCAAGATCACAAAGCTAACACGTACTTTCTTTAGATGAATGGGCAAATTTCTTGGAACGAATTGGTCGAGGCGAGTCTACTGGAGATGCAGAACTTCAAGATAGCTCAAGTGACTCTCTGGAGCTTCGATTTTGGGCTTCTTATCGCGGACAGACTTTAGCGAGAACTGGTTAGGACTTCTTTATCTTTTCTGAATCTTTGGATCAAATTCATCTTAAAGTGTGAAGCATCCTTCAATGGGAAAATTTCTGAATGTTCAGTTATCATGTAACAGTGCGTGGAATGATGTATTATAGAAGGGCTTTAATGCTACAAAGTTTTCTGGAAGGAAGATCTTTGGGAGGTATGAGTGATATTTTTGCAGCAAATCCTTTTACTGTTAGGGGTGAAGCATGCCTTTACTTAAGTATGACATTGTGGCTCTAGTGGTAGACTATTCTCGGGCAAACTCCCCACCAACTCAAGGTTTTGAACTGTCGCATGAGGCGCGGGCACAAGCGGATTTGAAGTTTACTTATGTGGTGTCATGCCAAATTTATGGGATGCAGAAGCAGAAAAAGGCTGCAGAAGCTGCTGATATTGCTCTTTTATTACAGAGGTAGGCCTTTTAGATGTTAATTTACAACTTCTTGCATGTCTATGGTATGTATATGGAGTTTCCTTGCTATGATAAATTTGTTAGGATGGCACTTTCTAAAGTACCTCATACACCTGTTTAAGGGATTTGTCTAGGCATGTAGACATGTTTACCTTACATTTAACTTAGTTGGTCGAAGACCTATTGTATAATTATGTTTCATGGAAGGGCTCAGCTTCTCTGTGTCAACCAACAAAACAACCCCCCAAAAAAATAAAAATAAAAATTCATGGAACCTCTTTTTGTTGGGCAGGTATGTGATGGAGAAGGTAGGAAAATTGCATAAATATGAAGCATAAAGATTTATTGACCTGCATTTTCAGTCAATTCTTTGATTAATTTTTCTAATTAGGAATGAGGCACTCCGTGTTGCTTTCATACATGTGGAGGAAAGTGCTGGAGCTGAAGGAAAGGATGTCTCCAAGGAATTTTACTCAAAACTTGTGAAAGCAGATGTAAATGGAAAAGACCAGGTATATGCTACTCTAGTTATGTAGCTATTATACATACTATATCCTCTGAAGAGTGCGGTAATTGTCTTGTCAATTGTCTTTTGTCTTCCATGCATAACGTTTCCATCCTTTCTTCACTCGAACCGAATTCAAAAGGAAATGAATCCCCAGATGAAGAGAAAATCTCCCACTCGTGGTGGATTCACAATCCACTGCCTTGATCCACTTGGCTACATCTGCCCTTACCCCCTCGGGATTGGTTTCTGAAAATGAATTTTGGAGTACTATAAGGAAAAAGGTTAAAGAGTGTCCCTGAAGAATGTTAAGTGACAAATCAAAGAAACTTTACAGTTTCCAAAGCTGACTTTTCTCTTGTTATGTGTAATCAATATGATAAGATATGAAAAGCTATAATATCCCCAAATGCGATCTTAGAAAATGGTACCTGGGTGGTTACTATTTGTTGCTAAGTTTTGGTTAGGAAAGAATCTAATTAGTTGGAGAATAAAGAACCTCATGATATCATTTGATTGAAAATTCTTTTATGTCGTGGTTCTATTTCCTTATAGGTTCTATCCATAACAGCTGGCTCCTCATTTTTCCCCCATGCAATTTGTGGTTATATGCTGCATTCTTTCTTTTGCAGGAAATATATTCCATTAAACTTCCTGGAGATCCAAAGCTAGGAGAAGGAAAACCTGAAAACCAAAACCATGCTATAATTTTCACTCGCGGTGATGCTATTCAGACTATTGACATGAATCAGGTGAAGAACAGTTTCTTGTTTATGCGAACACTTCGTCGTGCTTTTTTAATGCGATAGTCTACTCTAGCTTATATGTTCGGAGAAAGAAAATCCTGACATAAGTTTTGACAGCTGCTTCAATTTGGTAATGAGTACATTTGTAATTTGAGACAAACTTAAAAATAATGCTAGAGATATACTGCATCACTTAATTCGCTAATTTTTCAAACCAATCATACTTAGCGCTATCCTGCCCAAAGCTTAATTGGATCAACTATATCATAAATAAAAGAATCTGGTCTATGCTGAATGCTAGATGGCCTTAATGACATTGAATGCTGGGAAGTGTCAATTGAAACATTTAATGATAGTAGCCTGCACGGTTCTCTTCTCTCTTGACAAAATTGCTCTCTTCTTTTTCATAAATTTTTCCTTCCTTATCATGGAAAGAACTTAATGGCGCACACACTCCTCCACAAATCATCCTTTAGCATTTACTTATAAAGTAATGGGGATAATTGCACTGTTTTTGGCTTTAGGCTGTTGATGATACAATGATTGAGCGTAAATTATAGGTTACCTTCTATGGGGTAGTGAACAACTTCATATACAGAGTTGATGATGAGCAACGATCTTTATGGGCATATTGGTGTTTTGGCAAATCTAATGTGTGGAATGTTACAAATTTCCTCGTCTAATCTACAACATTGCCATCAAAATGAATGATTGTGCTTCTGAAAGCCTTCTATTGGGACTTGAAAGGGTTGTGGGACAATGAGTGGATAATTTTTCCATAATGGTCTTTTTGACTGCAGTTGGGATTTAAGAATATTTGGCTTAAAATTCCAGTTAAAATTATTGTATTCATCTTAATGCTTACTGTGCCTTGAAACTTAAAAATAGCAAACAGTCAATAATAATATAAGGGGAAAGATCTGATTTTTTGCTGAAATGTTTTTGTTGCACAAATAGGGTGAGGTATGTCCATGCTCCTCGAGAAACATCATCCTCTTCTATCTAGTTAAGATCGGAATAGAATTGGGAACCGAAATAAGCATTTGTATCACTTAAAGAACTTTGGAAAAATTAACACTTAGAGATGCTACTCAACATTGCAACATCAGAGAATGAACTAATGCAGAAACTCAAAGTTGAAATGCATGAGTTGATGCTTCTCATTCATGGTCAGCAAAACAAAAGATCTCATGTTGAAGCTTATTTGATTTAATATTCCGCTATCAACTCAATTTCAGAGTAAATATCCAAATTCTTCCATCTAAAAAAATGTGCCTCTTGGATGGAGTATCTTTGCTACACAAGTGGAAAATCGCAAGAAGAATTATAGGACATCAATGTGTACACAGTAAATGTTTTGGTGCTTGTGTCTGTGGTTTTACATCGTGTAGGAAAAAGTGAGGTAATGATATTTAATCAATTGGGAGATGTTCTTTCCTTGGCTTGTCTGTATCTTTTGAATGAAGGTTGCATGTTAGAAGAACAAAATGCGCTCTAATTTAAGTCATGCCTTATTGTTTGTATATTTCTTTGGCAAATAATTCTAAGTAGATTTTAAGAGTACTTCATTTTCAGTCATTTCTAGTTTGTGCTATGTGTATTACATTCTTTGCTCCTTTATTTATTTCTCAAAGGGAATAGGTTCTCATCCTCTGTTTGGCTTTGGATAGATATTGATGTTAGAAAGAGTTCTATATCAATTACATGGCAAAATGTTATAATCTTCTCACGCTTCTTGTGCAGGACAATTATCTTGAGGAGGCAATGAAAATGAGAAATCTTCTCGAGGAATTTCGAGGAAATCATGGAATAAGACCTCCAACCATTCTTGGTGTTAGAGAACATGTTTTTACGGGAAGGTTTGGCATCATTGTCATGGGATCATGTTATTCCTTGCTCTTTAATGATTGCACTCTATTATATTTGAACAACTTTTTTCCTGCAGTGTCTCATCTTTGGCATGGTTCATGTCCAACCAAGAGACTAGTTTTGTGACTCTTGGTCAACGGGTGTTAGCTTATCCATTGAAGTAAGTGGTCTGCAACCTATTATTAAACCAGTTCTCAGTACCTAGTCTGAGTTTTGTGTCGTGACCCCTCCTGAGAAAGCAGGAGCACATGTCGACACCTTGACTCACCATTCAAATAGTCAACGTCTTTATATAAACACAATGGCTTATTTGGTCAACCTCATTGGAATCAGATTATGTACAAATGATTGCCCTTTGTCATAATGTTGCAGGGTCCGTATGCACTATGGACATCCAGATGTATTTGACCGTATCTTTCACATAACTAGAGGAGGTATTAGTAAGGCATCACGTGTCATAAATATCAGTGAAGATATATTTGCAGGTAAATATGTATTTAAGTTTTTTTCTTGTGCTGACTAGTTTATATTTGTTAAGTGATAAGTGGCCTTCAACTATGGGTGTTTGCTGGCTGACAGCATAAGTAAAGCTAATTGAACTCTTTTGTTTAGAAATAAATCTCAATTTAAGAATTTGACTTATTATGTTATTAAATTAATGGTAAATATTGTAACCAAATTTTGGTTTGAACCTTAGAGGTCTCTCTCTCTCTCTCTCTCTCAATAATTTTGGTCTTTATTAATTAGGTGTGAGATTTTGGTGGGACTACTACCAACTATTATAAAATCTTAACCTGCTAGATGAATGCGTGATTTAATATTTAATTATCTATCACTCCCCCTCACGCTTAATTTGGTGTTTTTGCTTAATACTAAGCGTGGACATATTTAATTGATGAGGCAAATGAGGCTGGAAAAATTTGAACTCAGGACCTCTAGCTCTAATATCATGTGAGATTTTGGTGAGACTATTGTCACTTGTTTTAAAAGCTTAAGTTGTTGAATAAATGCAATGACAGCAAAATTTTCTACCTTGGGACTTGAGTGATATATGCATTTCTTCGTAAAATGCGTGAATATAACTTCAAGATTCCTCCTTCCATCTTTTGGATTATTTGGGAAGAGTGAAATAGAGAAAGCTATGTCATTACTCTAATATATGAATATTCCCTTCATCTTCTGCCTGATGGGCGTGATTTGTATGATCTTCACTCTTTCTTTAATTCTGTAGATCTGTTTCCATTTTCCTATTTTTGTTCGGTCGATATGCAAAAGATAACCGCCAGGTATTACCTTAGAGTCGAGACTTCATTGACCTGCATATTGAGAAGCTTAAGGTCTTTTAAAGTCTATGCTAGTGTAGTCCCCTGAGATTCCACTGCATGGTCAGTGTGCCTTGTTCTTACACTGTGTGAGGAGGGATAGCAAGTATGTAAGGGACAAAGAAGGTGCAAGACAATCTTCAATATCTACTTCATGTTGAAAAATAAAGGATGTTGCTTCCCAAATACTCTCAATGTTGTCGGACTTATTTTTCTGAGCATAGATAATTTTCAGATATGTTTGTATGAAAGTATATTGTTTAACTCTTTGGATAAACACAACTCACTTCCAAATTTGTCTCATCTTGGTGTAATGAAATACTGCAGGGTTCAATTCTACGCTGAGGCAGGGCAATATCACACACCATGAGTACATTCAGGTTTTCATATAGGAACAATCTCTATCTCTACTGAGAAGATTGTAAAATTTTTTGGGAGTAACCTTCTTGCTTATGTCTTATGTAGGTGGGAAAGGGCAGGGATGTCGGCTTAAATCAGATTGCCCTGTTTGAAGGAAAAGTAGCTGGTGGTAATGGAGAACAAGTTCTTAGCAGAGATGTGTACCGCCTTGGACAACTCTTTGACTTCTTTAGAATGCTTTCGTTCTTCTTCACTACTGTTGGTTATTATGTTTGCACAATGGTATGATTTATTTAGTCATTAAATTCTCTTAACAGTGACTGTACAATAATATTATTTTTCTGGAAGTGGTGTTTAACTTTGTTTCAATACAGATGACAGTCCTTACAATATATATTTTCTTATATGGGAGGGTTTACCTGGTAAGATGGCTATCTTCAATCTTTCTTTCACATTGAATTAATCATTTGTACCATTTAAATTTGAAGATCGGGAGTGTCTTGCATTTTTTATGAGTTTCTGGTAAGTCACTCTATATGTTGCTGCTTTATGCAAGTCCTAGTGCACAGAAATGTGAACAATGGAGTTCTGATTTTGGAGTATCATGGAAACTGTGCGTGAAACTTGCCATGTCTTAATAGTGCTGGAACGTTTAGTCACAGTACTTACAGAAGATTGCCTTGTAATTACGTCTTTGCTTGTTCTTTCAAATCTGTGGTTGGCATGAGTAACCAGTGAGCATAAATAGGACTTGGAAGGGCATATAAGTAAAACATACATGTAGATATACTTCTGTGTGTCAGATTATCCCAATTGGTGTATCAGTGCAATGTCTTTTAGAGTGTTGGTTAGTTGATGCTTTTTGTTTTTGGCTATCTACTTCTCAAATAGCATATGAATAAAATGTCTTTTTGACTGTTTACTTATTGGATCTTTTTCGCTGTGTCACTTGTTTCAGGCATTCTCTGGACTTGATGAAGGGATCTCAACGCAGGCCAAAATGTTGGGAAATACAGCCTTAAATGCAGTTCTGAATGCACAGTTCTTGGTTCAAATTGGAGTTTTTACCGCCGTTCCCATGATTATGGGCTTTATCCTTGAGCAGGGGTTACTGAAGGTCAGGCAGTACATTTCGCTGGTCTTTATCCCATTCGTTTTGTCTGCCTCAGCGAACTTTATTTTTCATGTTTAATGAGAGTTGATCAACTTGTGATTTTTACTGCATTGCAATTTTTAAGTGAATGTGTCACTGTGTGTGTGTGTGTGAGAGAGAGAGAGAGAGAGAGAGAGAGAGAGAGAGAGAGAGAGTGGGAGGGAGGGAGTTTGTCATATTGAGTAGTTTTATCACGATGCAAAGGGATGGAGGGAGGGAGTTTGTAATTTTTAGTAGCAGACAGGATCCTATACCATACTTTAACAATCTGTCGATTTTCACACTTGTCAACAAGATATGACATATAATTCCTGTTTTTTGTTTATGTGCAGGCTGTTTTCAGTTTCATCACGATGCAACTCCAGCTGTGTTCGGTGTTCTTTACTTTCTCATTGGGAACCAGAACTCATTATTTTGGACGAACTATTCTTCATGGAGGTGCAAAGGTAGGAGCCTAAGTCCAAGTTGAAGCTGCATACTTCTCTTAGGGCTGATCTCTGAACTTATATTGCCCTTGTGCTTTAAGATTGTTTACCTTTATTTCTTTGATTTGGATCAACAGTACAGAGCAACTGGGAGAGGCTTTGTTGTACGTCACATCAAGTTTGCTGAAAATTACAGGCTTTACTCAAGGAGCCACTTTGTTAAAGCGTGAGTTACATGCTGCATTGGAAGAATTGTTTTGTTTAGGGCTTTCCCCTTTCTGTTCGTCTTCCCATGTGCAGATTTTCTAGGTTGTGCATTTTCTTTTCTGTTTTTCTGTTCCATATTGCATATTATATAAACAGTTCAAATTGTCAAGTCAATGCTCATGTGATTTTTTTATTTGCTTTGAGTACAGGCTTGAAGTGGCACTACTACTAATAGTGTATATCGCATATGGGTATACAGAAGGAGGCGCTGTTTCTTTTGTTTTACTAACTGTCAGTAGTTGGTTCCTTGTCATCTCATGGCTCTTTGCTCCTTACATCTTCAATCCCTCAGGTTTTGAGTGGCAAAAGTAAGACCAGCCGTTCTTTACCATTGATCTGTCTAGTTCAAATTTCAATGATTTTGTATTAACCTACCTGTGACTTCTGAGTCTTTTCTTGACTGGATGACAAGATGCTTGATTTTCTTTGAGCACATACTTAATCTCTTTTGATGATCAGGACTGTTGAGGACTTTGATGATTGGACCAACTGGCTTCTATATAAAGGTGGAGTAGGGGTGAAGGGAGAAAATAGCTGGGAATTTTGGTGGGAAGAAGAACAGGCATGTACTACTTGCTTTCTGGTTGCTATTTTTCCTTGTAGACCAAAAAAAAAAAAGTTTTGTTGCATAGTAATAGGTTTGGAATAAATACTGTCGGTTAATGGCTTCAGACTTGCTTTTCCTTGTTTTCCCTAATCTACCTTCTGCCCCTCTACTTCGTCCTCTTCTTTTGCTTTTTCTGAATTTGGCAATGGTAATCTCAGATACAAATGCCGGATTTACGATTTTCTTTAATTTTCCCAGAATTTTAATGAACTTTTACATGATTCACAGTCTATATGAATATACGTCAATATTTCTTGTCAATGTCACTTTTTCCTTGATGCATGGTTCCCTAATTCATCTCCTCTCTTATTTTAAAACACTCCCTGGTTTTGCAGGCGCATATCCATACATTGAGGGGTCGTATATTGGAAACTATATTAAGCATAAGGTTCTTTATGTTCCAATATGGCATTGTATACAAACTTGATCTCACTGGGAAGAATACATCCCTTGCGGTAAACTTCTTGGCCTCTTGTGTTATGACAATTCGCTGTTCTCTTTGTTAATTTCACCTTGATTTTTAACAAAGTGCCAGTCTCACTTTTGGAGACAATTCTTGTCATAAAGCCGCACTTAGGTTTGTATGAAGGCTGTATTAGTCTGTTTAACCTATCCTTCGGGCATTGAAGTTTTTGCTAGGATCTAGGAAATAAATTCTGGTATTTGAAGTAGCCTTGTTTCACACCTTATTTGCAATGTAACGTGTACATTCATGGTTTAACGAATTCAGCATTTACACTGCAATCATTTTGAGACCATTACAGCCAGTCCTTGTGTAATGCACTATTAAAACCAAAGAGAGAGATCATCCAATCCTGGTGACATGAAAACGGATTTCGTGTGCTGTGCTTGATGGATTTTCAACTTGTTATATAATTGTTATTTCTAGTGGTAAACAGACAGGCCCACTACATATATATCATGCATATTCCTTAACACACATCCTCTCGGGTGATTTGGACTTTATGCATGAAGCATCGGATGTGGATGTAACCATACACGAGCATAATAAGTAGAATAACAGCAAGATAATAAATAGAGAGAGTTTTCAAACTCATCATGTTGACTCTGAGCAATGTTAGATTCATATACGGGGCATAGTGTGGGTGACATGGTGGATATAATTGACATTATTTATCCACATTATAAATGAAATTTTCAAGAATTTCCTAAAGTTGCTAAGGCATGTTCAAGATGATGTGAACCTTCAGGTTTCCACTGGTTCCAATCAATTTTTCTGTGTTACATTGTAAAGATAATTCGATCTAGATTGAGAATTTAATTGATTTCACTATGCCCATTGAGAAACATGACTTAGCATGGCTGTCTACTTTATATCATAGCAGTTGCTTTTGATCGCAGATTTACGGCTTCTCCTGGATAGTACTGGCTGCCATTGTCATGATATTCAAGGTGCGGATTCATATTTCCATTTGCATCCCTCCCCTGCTATGGTTGGCTTTTGTCGGAAATTTTAACCAGTACTATTTGTGGTTTCTTTTTGCTGTGCAGATTTATACTTTTAGCCCAAAAAAATCTACCAGCTTCCATCTATTTATGCGACTTATTCAAGGAGTCGCATCATTGGGACTTATTGCAGCCCTCTGCCTTGTTGTCAAGTTTACTGATCTGACAATAGTTGACTTGTTTGCAAGTGTTCTTGCATTTATTCCTACCGGCTGGGGCATGCTTTGTGTAAGCACTTAAGATTAAAACCAAACTATCTATGTTGTAAGTTCTTGTTATTAAACGTGTCACTGCTTGACTTTTTAAACTCTGTGTTTGAACTGATACAGCTGGCAATTACATGGAAGAAGGTAGTTTGGACCCTGGGATTATGGGAGTCGGTAAGGGAGTTTGCCAGAATGTATGATGCCGGGATGGGGATGATCATCTTTGCTCCAGTAGCTTTTTTGTCGTGGTTCCCATTTATGACCACTTTCCAATCTCGTCTTCTCTTCAACCAAGCATTTAGTCGCGGCCTTGAGATCTCTCTGATCCTTGCTGGTAATAAAGCCAACGTTGAAGTCTAAACTTGTAGTCACCAAGGTATGCTGAATCTGTTGTACGGTAGAGCCTTGTAAGTCAGATAGATTCCCTAGTTCTTCTTCTATTTTCCCTTTTTTCTTTTGCTTCTATAGTTATTCAGAGTAAATATGTCTGTACATGCTCATACTGGAGAGAGAAATGTATAATGCTAGGAACATTGTTGTGGTTGTCTCAATCTTTGAAGTACTCAGGACTTACATTTTTTGAACTCTGATGTTCTCAAGTCTCTCTCAGTTGGAAGGGAGCCGTAGAACAGTCAGCTCCATTTTCGCCACACTGATGAGGATATTGGTTTAGAGCCTCTGTAAATCTGAAATGTTTGGGTTGATGGTTCCTGTCCGATTAATGCATTCCCAATGGTATTTTCTGAATTTGCAAGCCACGCACTTGATGATGTTAATGTATACTCGGTGAAGAGGAGTGCTAATTCAAGGTAAAAACTCCACATTCTGCTGTCTACTGTGCTCTGCATCTTGCATCATTGATTGCTTGCAGAAGAGCCCATTTGAGATGGTTTAGCCCCCCACCAGGGTGGGGCTTTTGTATCATCCCGCGAGTTGGAATGGAATTACCGTGCTGGGCCCAAGGATCATGGCAGCATGTTTCCCTAATATTTAGTAAATAATTAGAAAACAAGGCATGTGGCCTTACCTAGTGTAAAGGAGCCACCCTTGTAAACTTGTGCCTGAGAACAATTTCTTCATCCGATTGTTAGTTATTAGTGATGACGTTCCCTAGTATTACGAAGAAACCATCTTTTTACCGCAGAAGCCCCTCTGGTCATTCTGGCATTCTTCGCAGCACGCTTTGTTTAGACGCATGCAGGCTTACAGCTTCATGGAACGTTTTCGGACTGGAAAGTACGTTTTGATCTTTCTTGTTAGACAGCCTAGTTAGGCATGGCAGCTTGAGGGGCCAAGAGAAATTGTTGGGTCATACACCAAGTGCTTACAACTACAGTCGTGTACTTCGGGTGTTAACGATGCGGTCCGAAACGAAATGCCTTTGTTATTTAATGGCGTGGGACTTGCACAGGAGATTGTTGAAACAGAAATGCCGACACATCTTTTGCCTGAATGATGTAACAAAGCCAAGCCACTTAGCCTTCCTCCTCGTTTTCTGACTGCTCAATCTTCACCCGCAAAATTACATCATTTGAGGACAGAAACTACAGTAGAATCCCACTTATACCAAGCTCCTGCTCCATTTAGGGACAAAGTATTGCACATAAAGATTTACCAAATAATCAAAATAGAGCTCACTCACTGCACATCTCAAATTCAATCGGTGAGGATTAGA
The DNA here is from genome assembly GCF_016545825.1 of Eucalyptus grandis. Lineage (NCBI taxonomy): Eukaryota > Viridiplantae > Streptophyta > Magnoliopsida > Myrtales > Myrtaceae > Eucalyptus > Eucalyptus grandis. The sequence continues at coordinate 1,131,611 of NC_052613.1, forward strand.
ATGTATGGGAACTCGCGAATATAATGAAGGACTTATAAAGTAAGGAATCGCATGGGTAAAGCCAATCTCAGCAGCTTTATTACAGAGGTTAGCTACCGCTCTTAGTGCTGGCTTTTGTAGGGCAAGCTACGCCACAAATCTCACTCACCATATATTCATGAATGATAAGGTTATCGATACCCGTACCCGTTGGCTTTTATTATTCCAAAGCCAGATCACCTTCAATGTCCTAACATATGCCTTTTATTTAGTAGGGTAAAAATCTCCATATAGAAAGGATTTGTGCATTGCACAGCATCAGTTAATCCTGTCTTTCTTTGATGGGAATCAATACGATCTTTATAAGGTTCCTTCTCTGAATGAAATTTAATAGGATCCAGAGAAACCGTGTCTTCATCCATAGGATCCCAAGTACTTGGATCAATCGAAAGTTCCATTCGATATGAACTACTCATTTTCAAATAATATCCACATTGGTCACAGATATTCATTTTAAACTTCAAAAGTTTCTTATAATTTAATCATACAACTTCACTCGTCTTTGGCCTATTCCTGAACAACAGTCTCACTGATACTAACCAATCCCGCAACCAGACGAGTCCCAAAATATCCTAAACTGAGAAAATGTACAATTATTTAAATACTGACCAGTTAACTAACATTGTAAGAAAGCACCACTCACTGGAGATCTTGGGGCAGCTGGACATTAGTTAGATCCTCCATGCTCAAGAGCAAGGGAGACTAAAGCCTACAAAGCTAGAAAGCAGTTGAGCTATACAGATTGCTGAATAGCTTCGCTTGAATTCCTTGTCCCGTTCATCAATGGCCCATCACTTGTGGCAGAGTCGCCAATTGAAGATGGCTGATCTAGTTCGGATATGGTTGACGAGGTCAAGTGCTCAGGATGGTCAAATTTACAAGCAGGACCAAACTTGCAAATGCCATAGCGGCTGTAATATAAGCAGACGTTCTGATCCTGGATATAAACATATAGTCACATTTAGCGGGAAAAGAATGGAAATGGCTGCAATCAAGCGGACAATTCACTTGTCCTTTTACTTTCTCTTTTGCCCAGAAACTTCTGAATTCGCAAGTTATCACAGAAAAATGTCTTCATACCTTATTGATCCAGGAAATTAGAGCTTCCCCGACTTCAAAATAATATAATTATAAAAAAGATCCAAGAAATTCCTTATGGCATTTCTCTGCCAACGTTTTACAATATGGAGCACCTAAAAAGATCCACCATAGAGAAGACAAATACTGGCACTAGACAGGCTTTGAGCGTGCATATCAAATGGTTTTCTTTCATCTTTGTCCGTGAGAGAGCGATAACAAAGACATAAGACTAAAAAGAAAAAGTAGGAAACCATTACCGGTCTCAATGGAAGGCCCTTGTCACTCAGCACAACCGGAGGTGACTTTGAGATTCGATCCTTCGGATGGTGATATTTGCAGTTAGACTTGAACTTACAATCGCCAGTTTTCAGAAAGTAACTGCAGTCAGGTTGGCCAGGTCGTTCTGGAAATTCATCGATCACCATCTGATGATGGGGATAGATATGGATATCAGTCACAGGGTGCTTCATGATATATGCCGAAGGAGGGCGCACAACTGGTCCCGGTGGATTGACAGGAAACTTGACAAGCCACAAGCAAATACGAAACAAAATAAATGAGAGAAGAAGCACTCTGTTTGACCAATGTCCAACACAAGCAAACCTCACAGAGACAATACTCAGCATAACCACGCTATTCCTCCACCTAATTTACCTAAATAGCCTAACATCATGAGAACTGAGCAACACACAAATAGAAGAGCCATATGTTGACTAGATATACAAATTTCGCCAAACTCAAAATCTACCGTTAGAGCCTTCTTTCATGGGAATTACATCTCTTTCTGTCACATTGGCTATGTTTGCTACAGTCTCCATGCTATATATTTTTATGCTATGAATGCCCAACTTTGTTTTATAATTTTTAACATACACGGCAAGACTGGAAAGTTTTGATTCTATGAGGTGCTTAGAATGGAATATCTATTTGTGACATCTATTTATGGAATGCATACATTGGGATTTTCAGAGTTAGACAAATGATAAATGGCTTTAGGATCATGTATCTCTAGCAATGTCTTCCACTAAAAATTATGATGTGTAAAGGGGAGCGGTTTGGAGTTAGAATGGTTTGGTAATTAGGTGCTTACATGCACATGTCAAATCTTGAGCAGAGGGTGCTTCTAAAATGGGGTGATTCTAGTACTAACCATTTATAATCATTACATTTTTTGCTATCAAGTCGTAGTAATTACATGGTCCGGGAGAATTACTACTCATGATTTTCAACCACTAAAAATTAGGAAACAAAGGCAGTCAATGAAGAACACTCATTGCCATTAATGGTTGAGAGATATTGGGAGCAATCTTTCGGGTATTGGCTTCGTAATTGATTGATAAACGTCTCACGTGGATACCAACAGAATCTTTAAATAGTGGGGTAGCAAATTAAAATTTAATTTTCATAGCACAAGACGGAAGTTCAACAACCACTTGAGTTGGGCCAGTTAATGGATTCTCTTGATGTGTGCATTGCTATGTTTTAGCATAATTCAAGCCCTCCCCACCCCGCTTCCATGGATGCTATCCAGACCTGAATTGCTATTACCAATAGACATGAGGGCCAGATGAAACTAAAGAACTCATGATAACAAGGGGCATACTTGTATGGATAAGTTCTGGTTTTGTTTAACATATCCTTGTGCTTTTATTTCTGATGGAGGGAAAACCTTCCTCAAAATGATTACTCTCCACATGGCCAAGTTACGGCCCATGTAAAAATTTAACTATGAAAGCTCTGGCCCCCATATCTTAGAAATTTGAGAAAATAATCCACCAACAAAATGGTCATTCCCTCTAAAGCCATGCCTTTTTCCGTAGGGACTTGCAAGTTAAAGATACCATTCGTAATACCATTTAACATTTACCTGATAACCGTTCCATTCTGCATTGTGTGATGACACCGCATGAGTTGGAGAATACATCACAGGCACAAATGGCGCAGCATCGTTCAATGTTCCTGGTGATGACCATGAAGCCACCGGAAATTGTGATGCACTTTGCAGTGAAGCAGACCCCCCATTACCATATTCTGAAGGAGGGTCACCTCCTCCAGCAGAGGGTTCAGGATGATTATACCTGCAATTAGCTGCATACTTGCAGGATCCAGTACGCATGTAAAACGGACATTCTTTCTCTCCCTGTGTAGAGAAAATATCTAGTCAATATTGTCAGGTAGATGGCTTAATTAGACTATGATGAGATTAACAAACTCTTAATTGTGGTTTACAGAGATATAGAGAGAGTGTTATACGGATGCTATAGCATACCGGTCTGATGGGCAGGCCCAAAAAGTTGAGCCCTTGATAGGGGGGTACAAACGTTTTTGGTCTGGAATGGTTGAATCTACAAGCTTTGCCAAATTTACAACCTCCTTTATTTAAGTAATACTGCAACCAACACTCATGAAGAGTTAAAACATTGCACAAACTGTTAATACAAGAGAAAGGAAACCATCATACAGGAAAACTGTCCTTTATTGTAAAGTGTTAAGGGATCAATAACCCGTACAATGTGATGCAAGCCTCAAATTCAGAATGGATACACAAATCAGTAGCAGATTAGCTACCGATTGTCATGATTCGTTCAACTTAGTTAAGAATGTATGAAAAGTTTGAGCATGTAAAATACCATGTCTAGCTGCAGTTTACACTATCTTTTGCCAAATGATAGTGCAGAGGTCCTAACCAAATTGCATTTGACAGAGCATATTAGAATATAGTTACTGTTTCCTACTTATCCACGATAACGATTTATCTAACTCCAAACCATTAGAGGATATTGGGGATAGTATGTAATCTCCAATAAGCTATAGTTGGGAGAACATCCAACAAAGTTAGCAAATATAGAGTGGTGTAAGTATATGATCTGAGGACTCAAAAGAAGTTATATTAAGTTGGAAATCAATCTCTACTCTCCTCTGCGGTACTTGTGGAAAGCCAAAAGCTGGTGAGCTTCACAATAATTGCCTTGGCAACAGTTATGTCAGAATGATAAATTAGCAACCCAACAACATTAGCCCCAGAAAGTTTTACCGAAAACTTCATGGAGATTCAACATGCTATTAAGGTAAGCAATCAAATTCATTATTCCACCAGAACAGCTTTCTAAGAGTAGGCAACATCAGTTGTTCAATATCTGGTTCTAAGAAATTCAAGACTGCAAAGATTTTTTGCTGATGGATCTCAACAGTCAAAGTAATTAAAAGCAGCCTTCCATGGTATTGATACAGGATTAGACAGACTGAACAGGCCGTCGAATTCTTTAGCTCAAAATTGCTAATGCACACAATATTCAAAGGTACTGAGAATAACCTTGCATTCTGTCTGTCCCACCCTCTCTTTTGGTTCTTCCTTTTCCTTCATCTTATCCTTCGCAACCTTCACGATAAATCGATCCAAAACACGAAAGTCAAAACGCGAACAAACATAAGCCTTCAAACATGTCACATTATCTTGATGACCAGATTTCCAAGCACCCCAATCGTCATTTCTTCTCCGAATGACATGAACTCCCCTCCTAAGTGGAAAACACTTAAGTTCACGAAAACACTAGGCTATGCCGTGGGCAAAAACATTAGATTTAAATGCCATAAGCAAGCATAAACCTCCATCCAACAACTTCCACCTTAATAGAGCCATGGAGCCATCATCCAAACAAGACGTACACTATACCCATCGACACCACTTTCAGACACAAAACGATAAAACGGCTCGAACAGCTCCTGCTCGGTTCAAGTCGCGAGCTTTATTCGAGGAATGCCGCATAAAACAATGCAAATCCCTCGCCGACGCACCTGATTCTTCCGTCGCACCGGGTGATTGAACTTGCAATTGGATCCAAATTTACAAGTTCCCGTCTTGATATAATACGAGCAGTCCTCCGCCTCGGGCCTCACCGGATACTTATTAAACTTCCTCCTCTCTTCCCTCTTCTCGTCGTCGCTCTCGCTATCTCCGTCCTCGCCCTTCTCCCCGCCGTCGCTCTCTCCCCCGCTCTTCCCCCCGCCGCCGCCGCCGCCGCCGCCGTCCTCCGACCCGGGAGCACCCGACCCCTCCTCGGCCGCCCCTCCGCCTCCTCCGTCGCCGCCGCCGCCGCCTCCTCCTTCTTCCTCGACCAACGGTTCCGACGCTCCCCACGTCGAGGCGCCAGAGCTCCTCCGCCGCCCGATCGGGATCGGACGGCGGGGGATCGGGCTCGGCGGCCGGTTGAGGGGGCGCGTCGGGGCACGCGCCGTCGCCGTCGCCGGCGCCGGCGCCGCCGTGGTCGGGGGGAGTGGCCATGGTGGGTCCGTCAGCGGTCGCCTTGCCACCTAAGATGCGACTAAACAAGGTGATCATTCGAAGCACATTTCGAAGCTCCAATTCAATCCCCCTCAAGCTCCCGCGTGCAGACACAGCACGAGACGAAGAAGAAGGAGAAGAAAGGTTGATCCAAAAGATGAAGAAAGTCAGAGAGAGAAAGAGAATGAAGGAGAAGCAAAAAGGTGTTTCCTTTAAAGCAGGTACGTGTACCTGGGAACAGTATTTTTTTTTTAAAATTTTTTTTATTTTTTTTAGTCCAAATCTGTATTTATACAGTAATTCTATAATAATTTCTCATTCGTTCATCCATTCATTTTATTTTGTGTATTTGTGTATATGCAGAGGCGTATTTCATGCGGCGCATACGTACCCCGTACATGTATGTAATCCCGAATTAGGAGCCGGAGGAGTTTCATGAGTGAAAAGGGTCTAGGGTTTTAGTTTTTAGTTTCGATGGAGAGATGTTAGGAGGTGACATCGATCTATTTATTGAAAGATGGGGCTTATTAATTTCGGGACCATCACATTTATTTGATCTTGAAACGGAAAATTTCTGCTCCAATAACCATGGACCGGCATTGATGATCGAGGACCTAAGCTCGTCGCAGGTATTAATGATAATCGATGGTATCTTTCCATATGAAATGATTTCTCATTGGGTACTTTTCATGAAGCATAGTAGTTTCAATTTATTTGATCTTGAAATGGAAATTTTCTGCTCCAATAACCATGGACCAGCATTGATGATCAAGGATCTAAGCTCGTCGCAAGTATTAATGATAATCGATCGGCATCTTGGATTTTCACTAATGGGTGGTGGTCCACATATGAAATGATTCTTCATTGGGTACTTTTCATGAATGAAGCGTAGTAGTTTCAATTTGTTTTTCCATTTTTGCAATATATATATTTTTCAGCAACAGATTCCAACCCAGAAGGCATGTTGAACTAGTTGTAGGCATTTCACCTACCTCCATTCACCTAGGCACGGATGGGGTTATTTAGACCCAGCCTACCCGACAGTAGCCGAGGTTTCCCTCGACGCAGTGTCGTACCTTCACTGCCACCAAGCCCCCCAATTCACTCTCATTGTTTTTCTTCCCAAGAGAGGGAATATGGGTGACAGCACGGATCTCCCACCTTCCTCCTTAAACCTTTTAAGGACTTGCTCAAATCCAAATTAACTAATATTTGAAGATACTCAGTAAAATTTTGTTATTTGTAAACATGAAAGAATAAGGAAAGTATTTTCCGGATTGACATTTCCACCATCATGGACACCACCGGTCCACAGGTACAACTTTCATCTTCTAACCTAATAACCAACCATCACCTGTGACTTGAAACTTTAATGGTGACCAAGCTTCAAATCTTGAGATGAGCTAATTCTTTAACCCAAAAAAGAAAGAGAAAATCGAGTCGTCCTACCCTCATTTATCTCAAGTTTATCGTCGGATTCAACAGATAAGACATAAGGCTAACCGGTCCTAATAGGTAAAATACACTGGGTTGGTATGAGCCAAAACACGAGTATCAAACTTCCAAGATCAAACATGTGTTCGACTGAACAAGCCGCATGCAACAATACCATCCTTTAGGCCGAACGGTGATAGCTCTGCATTAGCATTATTTCGGCAGGAGATCGCCTGCCTACTCCTCAGTGATCACTAGTCAGTAAAGCAAATGTGTACAGATCCCATAATACCACCCAACGCAGATGAGTCGTGCCGTGCCTAACCCTACCAGGTGAGGCGTGAGAAGCAACCTAAGAGGAATTCGAACCCTTCATCTCATCAAATGAAGGACCGATGTAGTGGGGCTACAACCATTCTCGAAAAGTAAAAAGACTTTGCCGAGATGCCCGAAGCTCTTCAAAAGGGCTGTAGCCTCGATTGCTGAATCTGGACCACAGAGTATATTCTTCATGATGTGCACCATTCATCAAGCATGTTGAGGGATCTTTCTAGCTACAAGCAATGTGACCCCAATCTAACTCAACATTAAGCAAGCTCAAGCCCGGACGGCATGCTAATCATGAATCTTTCTAGTACCAACAATGTCTTCCAATCCAGATTTTTCATCAAATGATACTGAGAATGGAAACTTCATGCCCAAGCAGACAGATTCTCTCCCAGCCATCCTCCACCAACTAAAGCAAAAGATGCCACTGCCATTTGGGATGCCATGAGATCAGAAAGCACATCACCCACTTTTCCCCAGTTCCTATCTAAACAGTTCAATCGACAAGCAACAACCCTAGTGTACATTAAAGAGCCTCTGAGCAGTGAGCAGAGTCTAGAAGCCATTAGGTATGAGTCAAACAAAACGATACAGTCAACTCCAAATCTGCCAATTGACATTAATGATTGGTTAGTACAAAACTTGACCGAAATGTAAATGCTGATGGGCCATTGCAGGTAAGATAGCATGACTATGGACTCGACAATCCTAATATTAAATTTCAGTCTGACAAATGCCTGCACCATGCTTCTAAAAATAAATGCACCATCGATCTAATAGATGCCCATCCGAGGAATGCATGAAACATCATAACCTTAAGTTTAGACCTTGGCTCTACACAGAATCTGATATGGCTTCTGAAAGCTCAAGGGAGACAGGGCAATGGTCGCTTCCATAAAAACCTGCATTGTGCTCAACATCTTAGCAAGAGGCTGAAGCTGCAGGAGAGATTAACTGAAGAAGAAGAAGAAGAAGAGGAGGATAGAAGAGTATAAAACCACTCATATCTTCATCAGAAACTACTGATACCTTCATTAGGGAAAAGTCAAATCTCACTTTATAATTGGAATAGACGGACGGATAGACCTTTAAGCCTCAGTCTATGGAGGAAAGGAATGCAACTTATACAACTTCTATATATGTACTTTGTTGCATTTCCACGGACATAAATTCTGCATGGAATTTCCCACCAGAACCGAACCGAAATTACAAAAGTAAAATTATTTTAAAGGATTTGAATGAGCAGATGATGTGAAAACAATATACTTCCCTCTCACACCTATTAACCCACCAGAAACTTTTTTTTTTTTTTTTTCAAAATAGAAATTACACATCTTTGCTAGTTTAGATTGTATATAACAAGCTATAGAAGACAGGCAAAACATAAAACGAGCCGAACCTTCCAATTCAATCCCTCGCCCGTGCATCTCACATGATTTGATCCTATCTTTGAACTTCTCTGAAACTATGAAATAATCGATTCTCATTCTTTTTCCTCTATACCTGCAAAAGAAACAGCCATTCGTCACCTTGTGGCATAACTGACAAAATCTTCGATGCAATCAATCACTCCTTTTGATTTAGCAGATATGAAGAACTCAGTATCACTTCATCATATACACGTGCATGCAAGGATAGGTTGCTTCACATACTTCCCAATAGGATTTCCGGACCATGAAAAGCCGCACTCCATATCCTTATCTTTGTGCAGGTATCGGTATGCATCTATGAGTTTTCCCCTAAACCATAATTCAATTAAAAGCAACTAAGAGTTAAAAGAAGTGTTGACAACACAAAAATTTCTGAGAACCAATAAACCCAAATCATATAAATAACATACTCCTTCAGTATGGCTCCAAAGCGCTTCCTCTCAGCCAGGGTAAATCCAGGCTGTCCACAGTCCTGGGAGTGCAAACAAAGTTCAAAGTCACAAAGAAATAATGAATACTCCATCAAAGACAATAAACTACCTACTTTCGGCGAACTTAGCATATATAGAGTGTAAGATGTTTCACAGTATTTCCAAGTAAAGGAGGATTCTAAATTAAAGAGTCTGAAGATGGCAAGCATATAACTTATGGTTAAGGTCCATAACATCTCCAAGAATCCGGGCTAGCTACAAGGAAATTCTCTTAGATCTTAGAATATTACACATCCGAGGTTTTAACATCTCTTGTAGACATTTATGCACATGTTCAAATGGAAGGCAAAACACAAGTCTTAAATTCATTTCAAGGTCAAAATACCAAAATGCTACTTTAAGTAAGTCCATCTCTTTTAAAGTCAAATCCTTTTGGAGTTTCCATTTCTAAATTCCACGTGCATTATTCATATTATGGAAAGAGATGCCAGTCCAAAAGCCAAAGTGTTAAGGCAAACAAGTAAAAAGTTTATTCCATTTAGGCTTTGTTTGTTTCAAGGAAAATGAATGATTTGGAAAATATTTTCCTACAAATGATAGCTTGTATCATTAGAATAATTAGCCAATGAAAAATGTTTTCATTATTGATGATAATTTAGGTCTAAATATTTTTGTGGATGATAGAAATATTTTTTGTTCATTCATTTTTGTAGTATTATAAGAGATCATTTTTAGGAAAATATTTTTCAAATCATTTATTTTCCACGAAACAAATAGAGCCTTATTCACACGAACTTCAAATGACAAAATTGTCACACACAACCAAGGAAAATGACACTGCAGTTCATAGCAGGAACGGTCTATATGGTTATTGAAAACCTTCCGTTACAACAAAACAGTAAAGCAAGCAATTAGTCACCCAGCAAAAAGACACCTGAGCAAACAAAACAAATGATTCAGTGAGCAGTCCCTGCTCCTCATACCATAAAGCCAACGGAAGTTGAATAAGCAAAGAATGATATCTAGACATCGCTAACATCCAGAAAATCCAATTGCACACCGATATTACCTCTGGATTAGGAGGGACATAACCATTTTGTTTTGCAGCGCTAAAGAACTCTGGATGAGTTACATCAATCTCTTCATGGCTGCAGATGATAAATAAGAAGCCAATACTTGCATGATTAACTGCACAAAGTGCCATGTCATCATATTGCAAACAAGTTTGTTTAGAACCTTCAAAAGCAAGCTTAGGGCTAAGAAAGTTAAACCAAGCATACCACATAATATAACCTGGTAATACAGAAGTTTTCTTAAGTCAATGCAAAACTTGCAGTAGTTTACAGTAGAAGGTTCGACCTTAATTTAAGCAATAGTCAAAGACCATCTAAGCTAAAAACTGTAGGCAGGTCAATGTTTGCAAACAAAACCAGCCATCGACAGACCATCTGGCACCATAGCATGTGCTATCCTCAGGGTTGAACTTTTTGCAGACGCATTTATGAAATTTCACAGGCCAAAGCAACTTCAATGTATGAATATGGAAAGAAAAAAATGCAAGAAAAGGGACAATGCAGCAAGATGGAATGACATAGTGATCGACAATTCAAATAGTACCAAGACAAAGTCAAAGGAAAAGAATAAGAAACGAGACGGCCTCACCTCACATTAAGATCACCACACCAAATCAAGGGCTTGTCTAACGATTTGACAACGAACTCCAGTAACTTTTTATCCCATTTCCTTCTTCTTTGAAATGAGTTCTCCTCCTCCTTCCAACCATTGTTAGGGGAATATGTATTCAACAAACGAAATGTCTCAAATTCGGCCAAGATAACTCGACCGTCTGGCTCGTGCTTTGACGCTACACAAAGACAATTAGAGCATGAGAAGGAGTGCATTCTTCATTCATCCACAAATATAAACATTAAAGGAATGAATTCTCTTCATTGCAATTCTCTTTGCAAAAACTAGCATTGATTTCAAACAATTGAATGATGCCTCCACCTATGAACTTAAGCCTCAAAATGGTGGGCACTATCACATAACTTATCATGATATCAACGCCAGAGATCCTCTGTCTGGATCTGATTCCAAACCCTCTTTCCCCTCCAGTAGAATATTATCCTTCTAGACGAGAAAATAAATATGATTGGACTTAAAGTTTGCAAACTGCCCATTCAAACTAAAGAGGAAGGCTGTGCAGAAGGGGTCTATATTCAGATTCAGGTAGAATAAGTTGGGACAACTTCCTAAAAGAGTTCATTATAGGGCACCATGGGAATGCAGCCCTTTAAAAAAAATCTATTCAACAAAAGCAATAGTATAATATTTACATTTAACATGTTAATTCACGCGAAATGTATCATACAAAATTTCTCTATTTGATCATCATAAATTGTCCAATTAGAAAATTTAGCTCTTGTTTTGCGATATTTCAGAATTTTCAAATCGGAGATATTTAAGGGTCAATATAAATATAAATTCTAGTAGGATCAAGATTCAAGATCTTCATATTTTTTAGCAAGACAAATTTTTTATTTTAGAACATCATATAAAATAAGAAAAGGAGAGTTCAGAGGGTGCAATTGCGCAGACTGGACAAAGCTTGGTATCATCCCTGTACTGAAAACATGTGCATCTGAGTACATTTTCAATTCTAGAAAAAATTGCTTAAGCAAACATACTGTTAAATCTTCCAATTCTCAGTTTCACCTAAGAGGAACTGTTTTTAGGCCAAAAACAGACAATAACTTCTTTATCAAGTACCTTTGCCATCGAGAGAAAAGGAGACTTTCGGTTTGAAGCACTTCTTCACTAACAGTGCAGTCCCTGCATACTTCGACTCTCCAAGGGACCACCAAACACGATAGTCTCCAAAGGGGGGACTTGAAAGCGCGCGCATCAGTATCTACTCACATGAAGAAACAAAAAGGTACCATTCATTCTGAATCAGCACAGCCATGAGCATTAGCACTTCATAAGTGACAGCACACAATTACCTGCCTTTCCTCTCGTGAGGAGCTTGTATCATCTTTCAACTCTCCAGGATTTTTAGGCGCACCTTTTGAACCAGCTGCAGGCATCCTTACTTCCTACCATCCCTAAGCCGTTAGATGATTTTATTTATGAAAAAATCTACAAGGTACCAACTTCAAAAGCCAGCATGTTACATAGTGAAAACAGCTATCGTCACAGACATTTACAAATTAAGAAACAAGAAATGGAGGAAAAAAAAGGCTGGAGCTCAAATTGGATTCGCAGGCATGCCTCCTTTAGTCATACAATTTAAACAATAAACCAACTCGAACGAATGCTTATTAGTGTGATGGAAGCAAGTCTATTCCTACCTCGACAAATTTTCTTTTTATCACAGATGGTAAAAAAATGGGCACCAACCGGAGAAACCAAATGAAGCTTGCAGTTCAAAATGTACAATACACATTACACGGGTCATGCCTCGACAAAGAAAGATCGCAGACCACCAACCTCTCTCCGCAAATGCAAGCAAATTATAGTACTTTCGATGACTCCCAAGACCCAAAAAACATCTAAACCGAGGGAAAGAAAGGGAAAAAAAACGACACCCATTTCACTTCATTGTCATCAGTCGTGAACAAGGAAAAGGCCCTCTTTTTTCCGCATCGCAACTTAAATGGCTCATCAAACAGGAAAAAGAAAAAGAGAGTAAAAAGCGAGCGATCGGTAGTCACCTGTATGGCAATGACGTCGGGGTCGAGATCGGAGACGAACTTGGTGAATTCGGGCCAGTTGTTCTTGACGCGGAGGAGAAAGCTGTTGGCATTCCACGTCAGGAACTTCAGTGGCTCTCTCTTCTTCTTCTCCTCACCCGCCGTTTCGCCGTCGTCGCCGCCATGAGACAGAGCGGGCTTCTTGTTGGAGCCGTCCTTCTCCACGGGCTTGAAGAATCGCTTCATCCTGCGTCTCCCTCTCGCCCTCTCTCGCGCTCTCTCTCTCTCTCTCTCTGCGGTGTCGAGGACCCTGCAAAGTTGCAGGGACTGTACTGGGATCCGCCTCACTCGTCGGGCTCGTCGTCCGTCCCGGAAAGGTGCGATTTTGAAACCATTACTACAGGAAATTCATGCGTCTCCACTCCACCTTCGTTGGACCCTTCATCGCTTGGACAATTTGTACGAGGAAAGATGGGTCCAAGAAAGCTCCCGTTCGTTCATGGGTCCGACAAGGTTGTGATGAAGGGTCATCAGTTCGTTTGTGTCGTTCAGAAGCAAAAATTCTTTGTTTTAAATTTTTTTTCTAAGCTTAATCTAGATTTGAATCAAATCATGTAAATCTCTCATATCTTTTGATTGTTCTTCGTTTATTTCCTTGGTTATTTCGTGCTAATTTAATCATGTAAATCTCTCATATCTTTTGATGAACAAGGATCAATTTAAAGTAAAAATATAACCGCCGACGTGGATAGAACTAATAATAATAACACAAAAATTAACTTTGTGCAAGGTTTTTTGAAGAACTTTTGTTTCTAGGTGACACCAAATAGGGATCCTGATATATGTTAGTATACATGTAAATCTCACTTCTGATCTCTTTCATTCTGCTCAGCCCAATCCTCCATGTCTATGGCCCCATACAAACAAATTTCATGAAACGTGGGGAAGAAAAGCATAGCAAGAGCTAAAGCTAAAGCTAATCTGTTATATGGCAAAGGGAAACGACAAAGTACAAATGAGCTGCAACTTCGGACAATTCGCTATGTACAATCATCGACATTTGACGCACCAATCATTTAGTTCCTCAATCACTCTGAAAATAGTGGGTCTATTATCGGGCAATTCACTGGTGCAACATAATGCGATCTTCCCAAGAATAGCCGCCTCAGGTTCAGTGAAATTTCCTATCGATAAAGTTCTCGAAACCGCTGGAAAGTAGTCGCTTACCCAAGAGGATCTGGAAGATGATTACGTCACTTTTCTCGGTAAAACGACTTGTTGTAATGTACTTTGGTGCCATATAACCCATGGCGGCACTAGTCTTGAGAGCTGAGTATATGACATCATCGGCGAGAAGCTTGCTGGTCAATGAGAATCTTCTCAACGAAAATGTTTTGGTGAACAACTGCAGGCTTGCTGCCTTCACCGTTATCCAAGTATCCAATGCCTGCTCGAATAAAAATTAATGAATAATAATTAGAGTAGACAGAACTAATCTAAATGGGAACTCTTGTTTTAGAGAAACGAAAGTACTGCATCTCAAGCTTAGAGAAACGAAAGTACTGCAATGAATCTATCACATACAAAATCAAAACTAACTAAAGCAACTACTTGTCCGAGGATGACAAGAAAATCTTGAGTAATCTCTAGTAACAGAAAAGGCTGGTTTGTTATAAATAACAGATATTCAAAGGCTGAACATCCAATTCAGGGAATTACAAGACACTCTGAGGGTAAAACTTAGAGCACAGTGACATGCAGAAACTGGTTGTTTCCAATGCAGTCAAGAAAAAAATCTAGAACAGACCAAAAATGGGATGTTGCAAAGTGACTGGAAGGCCATTCAACATCACTTTTTTTTTTTTTAATCAGTTAATCAGTTTGAAGTGTTCGTTCATGGGTCCGACAAGGTTGTGATGAAGGGTCATCAGAGCAATGTCTGAATTTGTGTCGTTCAGATCAATCCAGCTTCGCCGTGGGCCGATCAAAGCAGCGGCCCGTGAGCCGGCAGGAGTATTAGATGTCCGAGGCTCTCGTTAGTTGTTACCGGTAAATGAAGGAGGAGGTATGATGGTCAGTTTCAATGCACTGTTCGTCTCGATTCTAGAGGTGATTGATTTGGAAACTGGGACTGGTCACTTTTTTTTTTAACTACCTGATGCATGTTATGAAAAACTGATTACTTTTATTTTTTTGAAGAAATAATAAAAAAAGTACAGATAATTGGTCCAATCCAATTCGATTTGACAGGGACCTTAATCGCAGCCTCAAAAAAGGGAACCGGTGGATTCTGCTCCGTCTCAAGATCCCCAAATTCTTATTTTGATTAAGCACGAAATTAAAGAAGAGAATGTTGTTTTTGTTGTTGATAGTAGCTTTCGAGATTGGAAATATACTCATAACTACATACGTAGTAGCCCAGGCCATGGCGAGGTCCGGCGAGCTTAGGTCACCGACGAGGCTCGGCCTCGCTGATCTCTTATGGAAGTTGTTTATTTTTAGTCTAATTGTGTTGGAAGTTTAGCTCAATTCATACATTGTCTTATTGAAAAACTTGAAATTGATCTTTTTTTGCCTTCAGCCATATATGGTTGCAACATTGAAGTTGAACAAGGGAAGCCGTCACGCAACATTTCAACTTTCTCTACCAGACATACCAGAAATGTGCCCTAGTTGCCTATGGGGGATTATAATGAAACAAGGGGCATTAGTGAAAGGATTGGCTCGACTATTTGTTCGCCTTTGGGTATGGACAACATGATTGAGGAACTTGCATTGATTGAACCTCCATTTATAGGCCCTTTCTTCACATGGACAAACAAAAGCTCGAGGGAAAATCTTAGAGCAAGCATAATTGACAGAGGCTGCGTTTGGATTCGGCTTTGCAAAGCTACTTTGGGCTTCCAAAGCCCTTTGGGCTAAAAACAGGGCGTTTGGGAAAAAATTTCTAAAGATCCTTAGCTGAAAGTTTGCCTTTTGAAGGCCGAAAGCCCAAGGCGGGTGGGGGCCGCCTTGGGCTTTCAAATTTCTCGCATGCTTGAGCTCTCAAATTAAATAAAAAAATTTCCTTCCCAAATTGTCTCCGTTGATTTTTCGTTTTTCCCTTTTTACCCCGACTTGTTCATCTTCTTCCTCTTTCTTCTTCGTGAGCGGTTGCCGACGAAGGGCACGCACCGCCGGCGACCGTCGCGCCCGCCACGCCGACCCGCCGCACCACGACCTCCGCCGCGCGCCGCGCGACCCTCGGCGAGGGTCGCGTGACCCCGCCGAGAGGTCGCCGCGAGGTCGCGACCGCGACCCATTTGGTCGCAGATCCGGTCGCCGGCCGCAACCTTCGCGGAGGTCGCGACGCAGACTCCGTCGCCGGCCGTGCCAGCGACCTCCGCGGAGGTTGCGACCTTCGCGCGACCCATCTGGTCACGACCTTCGCGCCGCGACCGATGGGTCGCCGACCGCGACCTCGCGGAGGTCGCGACGCAGATCCGGTAGCGACTGGATCTGCGTCGCCGGCCATGCTTCAGGCGACCTCCGCGGAGGTCGCGACCTTCGCGCTGCGACCAGATGGGTCGCCGACCGCGACCTTCGCGGAGGTCGCGACGCAGATCCGGTAGCGACCGGATCTGCGTCGCCGGCCATGCTTCGGCGACCTCCGCGGAGGTCGCGACCTCGCGCGACCCATCTCGGTCGCAGATCTGGGGTCGCGACGACGCCGGCCGCAACCTTCACGCGCGACCCGGATGGGTCGCGGCGACCTCTCGCGGTGCAAGGGTCGCCGGCCCGATCCGGGTCGCGGAGGTCGCCGGAGGTCGCCGGGGTCGCGCCGCCGCCGGATGCCGCCCGCCTTCTTGCTGGTTTTCATTTTTTTTATTTTTCTTTTGATAATTTTTTTTTCTCACAAAAGTCCTTTGTCCCCCAAACACTATTTTACTTAAAGGTACTTCACAAAAGACTTTTAAATTACAATTTACCAAACACAGTTTGCATTTTGAAGAACACATTTATCTCAAAGGTCTTTGCATTTTCTTAAAGACTTTCCCCAAAAGTCTTCCCAAACGCACCCAGAGTCCTGATGAATGTAGAATGACAGAACAAGTATAATCACTATTCTGTTGAATTCTTACTTCCGGGGGTTTCTGACCACTCCCTATGTTTGGTGTGACTGGATACCACATATAGGAGAAGGAAATCTTTTTTAAATTCTTCAATTTCTAGACTACTAGTCTTGATATCCTACCAATGGTCTCCACTTGCTAGCAACAGGAAGTTAGAGGATCAAGAATGTTCACGGTGGTGACGAAGCTCAAAGCACTAAAACAACAACTTAGGCACTGTTTGGTAACCATCCAAACAGTGCTCGATTCTGATTTTTTGTTCCCGGGATCAGTTTGAGAACAAAATCACGTTTGATAAAATATTTGTTCTCGGGAACAAATTTTGGAGTAAAATCAAGAATAAAAAAAATTGATTCTTGTTCTGGGAACAAAAAAGAGAATAAAAAAAGTGGAACTCTTCTCTCCTCTACTCGACGTTCTCTCCCATCCTATACGTTCTCTCCTCTCCTTAAAAACTTTTCTTCTTACATCACAAAAGTCATTTTATCCTCAAGAACGGCGACGGCAACTGCTGCTTCTTCATCGTTGAAGTTGCTCGTTCAAGGTGAGTTCCATTCACTCGAAGCTATGAGTGGTTGTCGGCTAATCTGGGTGACGACTTGCTCACCATCACCGTCGTTTGTCGTCTGCGATGGCTGGCGGGAGCGCCACCGGGCTTGAGTCGGCGGGTGCCCACGCCAATCTGACTGAGGGGTCGCTTGCTGAGCGACCCCTCGACCTGAATCGACGAGCGCCTGTGCCGAGCGACCCCTCAGCTCGAATTGGTGGGCGCCCACACCGATCTAGCCGAGGGGTCACTCGCCAAGCAACGATTTCCTCATTTTGTTGAATTAATGTTTCGCTCTTACGAATTTCATGTGTGACGATGAATCTGTGGAAAAATAACGATTTTTTTGGGGCTGCATCTGATGAATTAGTGAGTGAAGCAGTCGTATGTGTTGTGTCCAATAGCTATAGTTTGAATCTGCTTGAACTGAATATTCTGGTATCAATTGTGACATTTGGAAATTTTCTGGATTATGAGTAGAGGTGTAGGACTGATTTAAATGGCTTGGTATGTGACTACTGACTAGTGTTTGTTGTCAATTCTCTTCTTGCTTCAATGCTTTTCTTGTTCTGTCCCTGCTGTTTTCCTAACTTGTGGGTCTATGTGAGCATATCTATTATCTTCTTATTCGAATGCCTGTTCGACTTTGCCGCCTAAAGAGCTCCTTAGGCAGTACCACTCAGGGATATTGGTCTACTGCCAGTATCATCAATTTATTGAGTTTCTATACTAAATGTAGCTATAGGGATCCGGTTGCTCATTTGGACTTAGTTTCTTGGACTGCAGTGAAGGCGAATTAGATGCGTGTTTGATGTTGTGAAATAGGAGGTGAGAGAGTTCTATTTCTTGTTAGATCTCTTAATTAATTAAGAAGTTGAACTTCATAAATATAAGCATTCCAATTGTTTTTCTTCTCTTTTTGGCCAATGCCAAATTCCAATTACTTGACTTGCATGCTACACTAGATGTCGGGATTCTTTGGTTTGTATCGGATCTCCTTCCTTTTGGTGATTTCTTTCCTGATTAGATGTGGTGTTCTCCTTGTTCGTGCCCATTGACTAGACTTCTTGCTTTGAAAAAGTTCTTCTCATAGTTAATACTCAAATTCTTTTCTTCTATTGGGATCTAATACAGAAAATGCTGTAAGAGTTTGAAGCCACACTTACTACTTCTCCAAGACAAGATGGAGATCTGGAGTACCCATTTGGAACTATAGAAGTGGAGGTTGTAGATGATACATCAAATGAGCAAGCAATGGAGATAAACATGCTTCGGAGAAGTATTACAAATAAAATGACAAGGAATTAAAATATGCTAGAGATTCCATAACTTTATGTTTCCAACTTTTGTAATATTGTTTTTACTTAATGACTTATCAAAGCCAATAATTCAAAGTTGAACAATGGACTAACTTCCTTCATTATTCATTTATGGATAAGTTGTAGTGATGAGTTTCTCGTTAAAGCATTTTCTTTGTTTCAAAGAGTCATGTTGGTTTGAAGACTTATCTTCTTAAACGTTGGGTGTTCGGTTTTGGGGAAGGGAATATATATATCGAGAGAGAGAGAGAGAGAGAAATAATCTTGGCTAAATTAAAATTAACATCCATCTATATTAAATTCAAAATGGATTAGATATTTAATCATATAAAAGTAAATATTAATTGAAAATGAGAAATCACCATGATAAAAAAAAAAAAAAATATTATTTAAATATAAATAATATTGAAATTCTAATAAGAAAACAAAATTTAAAATAACAACAATTTTCGTTTTTTATTTTTATCTATTTTTATTTCTATATTTTATTTTATTTTCTTCCTATTTTGGGGTATATATTTGCTATATATAGAATACATATTTAATTTTGTATTATAATTTTGTATTTATATTTATTACATATTTTAGGTATATTAGTATAGTTTATACTATGGTTTATTATTTACTATTTAATAAAAAATTGATTAGTTAATATTTTTATTATTTAGTATAAATATAATTAATTAATAGAATTTCTATGATTTGATAGAATTTTAAAATATAATAGAACTCTAAATTTGAATTATTTTGAAATTGAAAATATAATAAAATATAATATGATTTCTTCACTCATAAAAGAAGACAATTATATTAGTGAGTGGTTTATGAGAATTCAATATCAAATTTACACTCATCTAAAAAGGTAATTAAAAAATAATTGGAATAGAAATTTTATGCAGTTACCAAACGCATTTATGTTCTTTTTCTATTTCAAAATTGGAAATTTTGTACAGTTACCAAACGCGTTCTTTTGCTCATAATCTGTTACCGGAACAGAATAAAAAAGAATCATTTATGATTAGAATTTGTCCCCGAGAACAGAATTGTTAACAAATGCGTCCTTAGGGGCCTGAATAGATCTCAATTTGGTGACATACACTTAAAGGTTAAGTAGGCTAAGAAGGGCCTTCATCGACTTCAACAAGAGCTTGTGATTTACTCTTTTAATCTCATTTTTTGGGATGAAGAAAAGGCACAATTGGAGGATTTTCTTGCTTTTAGTATACATGAAAAAGTTTTGCTCAAACAAAAATCTAGAAATCTTTGGCTCAAGGAAGGTGACAACAATAGCAAGGTTTTCTTGGCTTCCATGATGCAAAGAAGTGCACAGAATAAGATCAATCATCTCCAACTCGAGGATGGCTTCGTTATTATCAAGGAGGATGCTCTTAGGAATGCAATCATATCATATTACTAGCACTTTCTTGGTAACTCTAGTCATCCACGTGTTCCTTATGAGAGGTATGCCTCTTTATTTCATGAAGACATCAATACTTTAGTTACATTTCAAACACTTCAAAGATAAGATATCCTCAAAATTTTAAAGGGCTTCAATGACTTCAAGTGTCACTCTATCCCTCAAATAGACCTAAAGCAATATTGCTAGCCATGATAGATCGTTAGCTTAGAAGTAATGTAGTACTTCAGAATGTATTGAGCAACTTGCTCTAATACCAATTGATGTGCTAGCACTATCACCTAGAAGGGGTGGATAGGTGATCATTTACAATCTCGGTAAATTAAAATGGAATTTAAAAACAATCAAGATTAATACTACGAATGAACAAAGTTTGATGAGAAAATGTAAGAAAAAACATCTTCAAGTGATTTTGATGATGCACAAACTATCCTTAGTATATTACTTAGTATTTTGTATGCAGATGTTTGGACAAAGGACCAAACAACATCCATGGTGTGACCCATTGAAGAGAAGTTCGCAAATGTCCTGTTATGACAAACAACACTAGTTAACCTAAAAGATCATCTACTAATGATGTTTATGTTGAAATTATAAAGATTAAGTTGATGGTGATGTAACAACCAATTACATCGAATGATGTCCATTGGGTCAGCTAAGTAGTAGTTGAAAGACCTGGATTCGCACAGCAGTAGAATGAAGATAAAGCATGTAGCAGAGTAGCTAGGTTGTCTGACAAGTTAGT
The DNA here is from genome assembly GCF_016545825.1 of Eucalyptus grandis. Classification (NCBI taxonomy): domain Eukaryota; kingdom Viridiplantae; phylum Streptophyta; class Magnoliopsida; order Myrtales; family Myrtaceae; genus Eucalyptus; species Eucalyptus grandis. The sequence goes on from NC_052613.1 coordinate 1,152,466, forward strand.
CAAAGACTACAGTGAGAAGATAGTGGCGATTGCTATTTTTGGTTAGCCTACAAAGGTTCAAGGACATAAATTGTATGGGTAGTACCTTCCCTGTATAGTAACTCAATGGAAACTCTCCAATGGTTATTTGCTTCTCTAATTCATCTTTAACGATTAGATTGAGAAAAAGTATAAAAGAGAAGACCACGAGGAATTGAAGAGAGTGTGCGACATATACATAAGATCAAGTAGCATTGTTTTTAAGTATAAGCTCTCTGTCGTACTGTTTTGGTATTCATGTTGTTTGGCAATTGTGCTAAGGATTAAGTGTACAAATGTAAGAGCAACAGTTGAGTCTAGATAATGGCATCTATTATATAAAGGATTAGTGCTAGCCATTTATAACTTTCCAAAAAAAATTGTCATTGGAATCCAGCCTGTTTTAAGACTATTAGTCTAAGGAGTGGACATGGATTTTTAGAAAAAGTTGAATCGCTATGATTTTTTGTATTCCACTATTTATATCTGTTTTACATACATTGGCATACGACTAATTAGTACTTACTTAAACATTAGGTTGAGTTGATCTTTACGATGAACTAATTTTCGTAAAAGATTATCAAAGTTCAAAATCAACCTATTCACCCTCCTCTAAGTTGTATTGTTAGCCTCCCCTCCCAACAATTGGTATCACAACTTTGCTACTCACTATTTGAAGTGCATTTCTTCTAAGTATAAAGATCCTTTATATGGCTAACCTTGGCAGCTTCTTTACCAATGATGCTCAAGTTTCCAACAAGCCATCATACTTTGACGGAAGCAACTATGGCTAGTGGAAGCAAAGAATGAAGTCATACATCGAAGCTACAAACTTGGATATGTAGGATATAGTTGCTAATGGTCTAGATGTACTAGCTCCTCTCATTTTACTTGTCCCTGTCTAGTAAGCATTACAAAGTGTGATCAAGGGAGAAAATACAAAAAAGTGTCTTAGTAAGTTAGAGAGTTCTACCACTGAGTGTATGCTTATAAGTTGTAATCTCTTGATTAATCATATAGTGGAATCCAGCTAGTAGACTGTCAGCGTAGAAAAGTGGACGTAAACTTGATCTAAGCTGAACCACTATAAAATTTGTATACAATTTTCTTTTTCGTTAACTCCTTTATTTATAGTCTGTTGCATACTTTCTGATTAGGAGTTTCGTGTTTTTGGTTCTTATCCAGACTTTGCAAGTAATTTATTTTATTTCACACCTATTTGCCAAGATTTCTTTTGAACAACTATTCACCCCTTCTAGGTGTGAGTACTAGCTTTATCACTTGTCAACTGCTAGGTAATATGTTGATTTCTTAGTTCTCAAAGAAACAAAACTTAGTTGCTCTTTTAACCACTAAGGTTGAATATATTGCTATCAGAAGTTGTTGTGCACAACTTAATTTGATAAAACAATAACTTAGTGATTTCGGAGAATGTGAGGAATGTATTCCTATTATGTGTGATGACACCAATACTATAAATATTACCAAGAATCCAATCCTACATTTAAGAGCAAAACGCATCGAGGTAAGACATCACTTTATTAGGGATCACGTTAGTAATTGTGATATCTATATACAATTTGTAGAATCAAATTAGCAGTTAGCAGACATTTTCATTAAGCATTAGATAAGCCAGCCTTTGAATACATTTGTAGTCAACTAGGAATATGCAATGCTTTAGAATGATATTCTCCAAGTAATGTTTCAATTTTGTCAAAAATATAGGTATGATAGAAACTATAGGTACGTACCTACTGTCTCATTTCAAAAAAAAAAAATTACCATTGCACTATTTATTTTTTTTGTCAGTCCTACTTTATTTTTATTGGAGAGAAGTCCGCAAATATCCTCTTATGACAAATAGTACCGGTCAACATAAAAGATTAGTTACTAATAATGTTTACATGGAAACTATAAAGATCAATTTGATGGTAATGTAACAACCAAATACATCGATAATATCCGATGGTTCAGCTAAGTAACCATTGAAAGACCTAGATTCACATAACAGCATAATCAATATAAAGCATGTAGCAAAGTAGCTAGGTTTTCTGATAGGTTAGTCAGGGACTACAGTGAGAAGACAGCAGCAGTTATTATTTTTGGTTAGCCTACAGAAGTTCAAAAAAATAAACTATATAGATAGTACCTTCCCTAGACAGCAGCTCAGTAGAAACTCTCCAACAGTTATCTGCTTCTCTAATTCATCTTCATTGGTTAGATTAAGGAAAAGTATAAAAGAAAAGACCACGAGCAACCAAAGAGAGCATGCAACATATATACAAGATCAAGTAGCTTATGTACTGTTGTTATTAACTTTAAACTCTCCGTCGTATTGTTTTGATACTCATGTTGTTTGGCAATTGTGCTAAGGATTAAGTATACAAGTGTAAGAGCAATAACTAAGTTCAGATGGTAGCATCTATTGTGTAAAGGATCAATGCTAACCATTGTAACTTTTCAAGCAAATTGTTAATGGAATACAGCCTGTCTTGAGGCTGTTAATTTGAAGAGTGGACGTAGGCTTGTAGAAAAAGTCAAACCACTATAACTTTTTATGTCCCACTGTTTACATCTGTTTTACATACATTGGCATATAACCAATTGGTATTTACCTAAACACTCGGTTGAGTTGATCTTTGCTTAGTGACTAACTAATTTTTGCAAAAGATCATCAAAGTTCAAAATCAACCCATTCACTCCCTAGGTTGGATTCAATTCATTGACTCAAAGAATCAGTTGGCAAACATATTTATAAAGCCACTGGAGAAAAGTCTATTTTCTATTCGCGCTAGACTGAATATTATATCTTCTGCTGGTTAAAGTTTGAAGTTAGTAAGACTCAGAATATTCAGAAATAACATCTGTAAGTTAATATCTTCTCTTTGCAGGTAATTTTAGCATAAAAATTTCGAACAAGTATGATTGATTTTTGCATTGTTACTTGCCTATTATTGGAAATTATCTTTTTCGAATTTTTGAATTTTTGGCAATTTTTATTTTCGAAAAGGCGGTTACTTTTTTCCTTTGTGACTGTTCGTATACCCCGTTTCACTTGCTTTATATACCGTCGAAGTCCTTCTTCTCCATTTACGATTTCTCAAACCCTAGAATACAGAATTTCTACTTTCTCACTTTTACTCTCAAGTTTGCTCTACAAGTTTTCACCTTTTTCAACCGAACGTGTTTGAGAAATCCTCCTCGACTGTGAAGATGTCTTTCCAAAGGAAATCGTCTCGGATCGCAAACATGGGACCACAAAATATGCCAAAGGGTCCTACTCATTTTGACTTGACCGAGGAAGAAGATTCTCTACAACAACAACAACAACATTCTCAACAGGGTAATCCTCCACGACAACAAATGGAAGAGGAAATCGTGGAAGATGTTGAACTTGTAAGAACATTAAAACCCCGGTTTCTCTTTAAACTCTACAATCAGTTGAAGCAGGGCGGTACTGTTATGACATTTATTGATGAATTTCTGTAAGAAAGAGGTTATAAGAATGAGACCCTGTTCTTACGAACAACGGAAATGTTAGGCATAGCGCTTGAAGGAACAACAGTCAGAATGTTTGCTAACTTTCCAGTTGATCCGCATTTTAGTTCTTTTAATCAACTAGAGGTGAAGGATGATGATGATAGAATGTACGCAAATTTTCAGCCTAGAATGGGCGTTGCTGCTGATGTGCGTGATGAGGGAATGAGTTTGTTTCGTTCTAAAGACCACAAAAAGACTTACTCGAAATTGCTGAAAAGAGGGGTGATGAACTCTCGATCTGTGGATTTTGATTTCTTGGATTCTTTGAAGGTGAACCTGAGGGAGAAGCCGACTCTCCTTCAACTTGAAAGATTTTGCTCTGAGACCTCTGTCGCTTACCTTGAATTAACTGCATATTTCTATTTGAACTTGTCATTTCTTGACGCGAATAGATTTCGTTTTACTATGAGGGAAAAAGAGTTCGTGGTGGATGTGGACATATTGGCGGATGTTATTGGTGTGGAAAATAAATGTGAGTGTTGGTCATGCAACAAGTTTTCTTGTGAAGAACAAACTTTCTTAGGGTGGCATTATCTATTCTAGAATGACTGCCTCCAAACATTTTGCTACACAAGGTTGTGATCAATTGCATCCGACCCAAGTCAACCTCCAAGACATGTGTCTCTCGTTCTGAAGCAAAACTGATGTTCGCCATCAGTAATGGGATGAAGTTCTCGCTGCTACACACAATCCTGATGTACATGTACATGACTATTGTGAAGGATAAAGGACAACTTCCTTATTCAACGCTGGTCACCAAATTGTTTAGGTATTTTCAAATTCAGTTTATAGAATCTCTCTGTGTTCGAACCAGTGCTCCTATGGTTATAGGACTGAAGATGGTATCAAAGATGAGACTGAAGGAACTGAACAAAGCTTTGGAGTGCTTGAAGGAGAAGTCCCTCAACAAAACAAAACAAGACTCTGCTGCAAAGAAAAGAAGAGGCAAGGAGCCTATGAGTGCACCTATCAAGTAGAGAAGAGCCCTTACCCTGCAAGACGAAGAGGATGAGGATGATCTCACTCTCTCTGCATTTGCCTTGAAAAATCTTCGGAGTTTTGTTAGTTTTGAGCAGCTGCAGGACAAAGAGGAAAGAGGACAAGGCAAAACAGAGTAGAGAAGTGAAAGAAGAAAAGAGAGAAGAGAAGGAAGTGGAGAAAGAAGAGCAGAGGAAAGAGAAAGAGAAAGAATGGAAGAAAGAGAAGAAGAAAGAAGAGAAACAGAAGAGGGAGAGAGAGTCAAGATGACTCTATTGAACCCACTTTTGCAATTTCCTTGTCAAAGAATTCTGAAAAGACTAGGAGTGGAACTACAGGAGATGGAAAAGAAAAAGAACATCACTTGGGTGCTGATACTAAGAAAGAACAAGAAGAAGATTTTCCTTCTCCACCTATAGGCACGAAAATAGGGGGAGCTACTAAAAAAATAGGTATTTCTTCTTCTCCTATTTTTACCAATGATGCTGTTAGCAAATCTCCTGCCAATCTAGAGAATGTCTACGCCTCTCATTTTCCTAAAGTTGATATTGAGGCATCCTCTCCAAGTCTTGGTGTTTGACAAGCTGAAGTTCTCTCATCTATCAACACTCCACAAATTGAATGTGTTGAAGCTAGTACTCAAACAACCAATTCTGCAAACTTTCAAAGGCTGCTAGAGCTCCTCCTGAGTTAAAAGCATAGCAATATGGAATGGAGTGTGAAATTCAGAACCTCCAATCTACATTGAAATCTACTTCAGTCTCTTTTCACGATCAGGTACAAGACCTTAAATTTCAAATTCAAGAGACTACTAAGTCTGAAGATGTTGAGAAGGTGCAAGAGTCACTGCGAAAGTTGGAGGAAACAATTCGTCGATGGGAGATTTCTAACTCGTTCGCATTCCTAAACAACCCTAATTTAATTAATCTTTTTATCCTTCTCCACTTTTTGCTATTGACAAAAAGAGGGAGAATGTGCAGATTTAACTTTTTCTTTGATTGCTTAACTTTTGGTACTTTTTGTTTGGACTGTTTGGACTTTTTTTTTTTATATATTATTGTTGAACCTTGTTTGAACTTTTTGACACTTGCAGCAACTTACTTTGGCAATAATGATTAGACATACACCCGGTCTTCCTGAATGGCAAGACTGTACCGCTCAATATCAGCTAGGCATGTCATTGGGTTTGGACGACGGAAGTCGATCTCCCTCCACAAACCCTGAAGATTATTGTAATAAGCCTCAATTGTCTCTCCACCTTGTCTCATCTGAGTCACCCGCCTCTTCAAGTCATAACTTGGGAGGCATCACTTCCATCAAAGAAGGTTGTTGCAACAAAGTCCCATACCATCTTCGCATTTGGGAAGCAAATAAAATTTCCTATTAATGCAGGATCTATCGAGTTGATTAGCCACCCCTTCACAATCGCATCCTCGCCTTCCACTTTCGAAATTGAGGATCGTAGGTGAGGGCTGAGGGAGATCACCATTAATATAACCCAACTTGTCTTTACCGGAGATGAACATCTCCACCACTTGAGACCACAATTCATAATTTGATCCATCCAATTTGATTGAGATTTGTGCAGTGGATGGCTCCTGGGATTGTGTTGATATTTGAGTCGAACTCTGAGTCAAAATCTATGTCAACTTCATCGTAAGATTCTCTAGAAGAGAAGCAATTGTTGAGTTCTCCCCTTGGTCTTGATGAGGTACCTCATCAGTTAGCTTTGTCATGGTTGCCAATCACAATTCCTTCGCAAAGGAATTTTTGGTCGAGTCAAATTAGTGCAACAACAGCACAAGTCAATGCTGCAGCAGTGATCTGATTTGGTCGATGCGGCGGCAGCACAAGGAAAAACCTAAAGTTGCAGCGGCAATCTGATCCAGTGGAAAGAGTGTGGAGAAAACTAGGGTTCCTGCTCCGATACCATGTTGAAAAAATAGATCACTATCATTTTTTGGTATATTTTTTTTTCCTTTACAAGGCTATATATATACATACAAGTACTGCTAGGGTAACAATCGACTATTAGGTAAAATATTCGCTTTTTATATGCATTACCCCCACAAATCAACTCGTGCAAATATAAATATTTTCTTTCTATACATATCACTCCTACAAATCAGCTCACGCCAACACTATTGACATACCAAAGTTTCGACTCTATAGCACAGATCGCCTACCGGCCTTTTGGCAAAGTCAAAGTGACTGCATTTTGCGTATAAGGGTCTCCCTTTGCTGAAGCCCCATCTTTATACTCTGAGTTTCTCTCAAAGAAGTAACTAGGCTCTTTAGGTTCAGGCAAGACCAAGCCACCATTGAGTATCATATCAATTGCAAAAGACACAGCTGGTCTATCTTCAGGGAACTTTTGGACACACAACAAGCCCACTCGAATGCATCTTTCCACTTGGGTTCTGTCAAATGAGTTGTGTAGGCATTCATCCATTATTTCCAAGGCCCTGCCTTCACACCAAAGCAACCACGACTGCAGAAAAATTGGAATTTGTCTACTTAGTTATTGAGAAATCACCCTGAATGCACGAGTAAAAGATCAAAGAGAGATGGAATGCCAAGTTACTTGTGCCTACTAACTTACATGTCCAAGAAGGTTGTGGTGATGGCTTGGATGGGAAAAACCTCTGTTCCTTTTGCCACTAATTATCTCCAACAAGAGCACGCCAAAGCTGTATATGTCGGACTTCAAAGAGAATTTCCCATCGAAAGCATACTCAGGGGCCATGTAGCCACTGCATTTTGCACCCAAAAAAAAAAAGTTTCTAGGCTGTGGTCCTCTTTAGTAGTTAGTACTTAATATCAAGAACCCAAAAATAAAAATTGTAAGGAAAAGACTTACTAAGTTCCAATGACTCTTTTTGTTCTTGCTTCCTTTTGGTCAGCTCCAAAGATTCTCGCCAAGCCAAAGTCGGAGATTTTAGGGTTTAGGTTGCCATCTAGTAATATGTTGCTTGTTTTAAGATCTCGGTGGATTACTTGAAGTTTGGAATCATGGTGAAGATAGAGAAGTCCTCTTGCAATACCGACAATAATGTCAAACCGTCTTTGCCATGTCAACAACAAGCTTTGTTCTTGATCTGTGGACGGTTTATAATTCGCATAGTCAATCTCAAAATGAATATAATTAATGAAAAGTGCTAACATGCTTAGATTAGTATCAAGAAGATGAAAGAGTATTATTTGATCAATAGGCAATTAAAACATGAAACAGTCTGACCAAATATGAAGTAATTCAAGCTCTTGTTCTCCATGTACTCGTAAAGCAAGATTCGCTCCTCTCCCTCAATGCAACAGCCTAAAAGTCCAACAAGATTCCGGTGTTGAAGTCGCGTGATCAAGAGTACTTCATTCTTGAACTCTTCTAGGCCTTGCCTTGAACTCCTTGATAGTCTCTTGACTGCTACTTGATGTCCTGTCTGAAGATTTCCCTACACAATAGCAGCATCTTTTATAATGCGTCATCAGTTTAGCACAGAATTCTGTATGATATACGCTAAATTCGGTACCTTGTAAACAGAACCAAAGCCACCAGCCCCAATCATATTGTCATCAGAGAAGTTGTTTGTGGCACTTACAATGGCGGCCAGATTGAATAATGGTAAATCGATGTCTTCTTTTGTGATTTCTAGATCAAGTAAAGTAATATCCGCCAATTTTTGGATCAGTATAGAACTATGACAATGAGCTAGCGCGCCTACTAAACCAATTGAAGCATTGCAGCTTTGAGTTTATAAGGAAATCTGGCTCAATCAAAGATCAGGCTTACCTCCAATCCTGATTCTCCTTTTCCTATGCTTTACACACCACAATACAGTTACAACCGAAAGCAATCCACCAATGATTGAACTCGAAATGACAGCTACTAATATTATTTTCCTCCTGGTGCGGTCACGAATGGCATCTAGAGTAGAGAAAAAGAATCGTGAAGATTAACTATTTCCACATTTCTCTTGCCCAAATAACAAGTATTTCCATAATTTAGCTGATAAAAGTCAATTAGCATAAGTATGCATACCTAGTTCAGAAGCTGATAGCCGTATGTATAGAGTTTGCCCGTAGTTCTGTTTTTCAAACACTCTCATGTCGATCAAGTCTCCAAGCCACATCAGACAGCCACTGCCTCCATCTCTGATATCTGAATTAGCATAAGCCATACACGAACAGTTCTTCAAGCACTCATCCTTGCATTTCTTCAGGCTCATATTCTTGTTCAGTGTAACGTCCAGGAGGTCCGGCAGTTTAACTCTTTTAATTTCCATGAACCCTTCTCCTTTTGAACAATTTGTGGGTATTGTCCTCATGCACCCGCTGGAAAACTCAAGGACCTTCCATTCGTCAGGCGACCTAGGCATGAACCCTTTCACACATTCGCACAAGCCAAGGCTGCAGATGGCATTAGCCCCACACCTGTCATAAAGATTGCAAGAATCACTAGGGAACTCGTGCATGAGCTTCGACATGGCACTTCTCGATCTATCCGTCACAAAAACCTGCAGCACTCCTGAATAGTTTAATGTTATTTTCAACAAGAGTTGACTTTTCTGAACCTCAAACATGAATGAGATCTCAGTTTCATTGAACATGAATATGGGCACGATAGCTTGATCTGGTATTGGTATAGGGGGAATGCCGACAAATCGAACTCCGTTCCATTGCCCGGTTCGAATTTTTGCTATGCCCATCCACTTGGACTATTTCATACTGAAATAGTCCCTGATTGTAGTTTAACAAATTTACATAATCTCCAGGAGAAGGGTCGTCCATGCTTTTCCACGCAGTCAGACGCCATTCAAAACCCGTTTTCAAATTCAATCCCAGCTTCATACCAGCTAAAAGCGTATCAGACGGGTAATCAAAGCTTTGCCATGAATAGGCTTCATTAGAACTTGAACTAAATTTATCCCAAATAACAAGATTTCCTGAATCCAGTAGCTGCACAACTGGATTCTGGAGGACCCTAGATGACTTGGAAGACCAAACAACACCATTCGACTGGTTGAGAAGAACTAGATTACCCACAGTACTAAATGTGAGAACACCACTACGCTCGGCTAGCGGGTTGTTTCTGTTAGCAACCCACACAACCGTTTCAGGACTGAACTTGTACCATATGCCCAAGTAGCTCATACTGGAGTTGCCACGAGTAAATAATCCTAGCTCAAATATTAGGTCTGAAGAAACCAATGTTTCTCCATAACTGATGGACTGGTTCATGCCTAAAATATCGGCTGTAAGTGACAAACCGATCATAGTGACTATGATGAAAATGTAGAGAGCGATCTTTGCCATTGTTTGCAAATGCCCTCTTCTAAGTTTTAACTCCATCTTTATATGCAGATCATTCTAAACCTGTCCCCAACATGAACACAAGTCAAACGGGTCCTTAAAGTCTAAACATTTTGAATTTTCCGCTTTAAGATTCATCGGTTCCTAGCACCGGTTTCTGCGCATTCCCTTGGTTCTCTGTTCTTAACTCTGACCGACATTTTTCCCCTTTCAAGTTCTCCATGTTTACATTGCGCATTCCCTTGGTTCTCTGTTCTTAACTCTGACTGACATTTTTCCCTTTCAAGTTCTCTTGGTTATCTGTTCTTAACTCTTGACTGACATTTTTCCCCCTTCAAGTTCTCCATGTTTACATTGCGTATTCCCTTGGTTCTCTGTTCTTAACTCTGACTGACATTTTCCCCTTCGAGTTCTCCATGTTTACGTCACCCACTTCGTTTAAAGTTGATTTTTCAGATTCCAGTTGGTCATGAAAGGGCAGGAACTCATAAGTCGTACTCAAGAACCACTTTCCACCGCGGCCATTTCGTACCTCATCCTTTTTCCAGCTACATCCTTCAAAGTCAGATGAAACCCAGACATCATGACGTGAACAATTACCCGCTTGTCTCTATCAAACCCTCTACTTCTGATAAGGATGATTTCAGGGTCAACAATGTCCGTTTAAATGCACTTTCTATGCAGGTCATTTTAACCCTTCAGTGGGTTGGACGGTATGACAAAACGATTAAACGACAGCAGCGCAGTCAGTAACGTAAAGAACGAATTATGAAGAATTCGCTCAAAGGGTTATTTTCATATCGTAATGGCACACGTCATTCATATAATGCAAATGATTTACATGGCTATATTATTTTTTCCATTATGCATGAATGAAAAAGCTCATATAGTAATTTGAGATGGACTTATTGTACGACAATTATAGTTTAGAACGTTAAAAAAGGTAATTATAATTTTAAAAAGACTTAATACCTACAAATCCCAAATTGGTACATTCGTATCACATTTACTTCAAACAAATTTTATGTTACAAAAACTCCCATACTCATATATCCATGTAGCATTTACTTCAAATTAACTTTTACTTCACAAAAAATCCAAATTTGGTGCACTTGTGCTACATTTATCCCAAATTAATATATGCATGTCACATTAACCCCAAATTGTGGTAAATCTAGGATTTTTGGGGATATATATGTCACGAATACACCAATTTGGGATAAGCGTGATACGGGTGTATCGGTTTTAAACTTTCTGTGACATAAAAATTAATTTAGGATAAATATGATACGAATGTATCAATTTAGGATTTTTTGTGGTATTGATCCTTTGAAAAACTGACTAAATATTAAGATAAAAAATCATGGATTGAACAATAAATAGATTATATAAATTGTTAATTTAAAATTAATTAGCAACGAAATGGACCAATGTCTGTAAAGTAAGTCCGCAACCGCCATGGTCTCGCCGGAAGCTATTTTTGTAATATATGGGTTTTGACTAAGTTAAAAAAAAAAATGACAACAAAAAAAGGTTGAAAAGTCATGCAAGAAAAAGAAAGTGGGATGTTCAGCCCAAAATAGGACAAACGGACGCACGAAAGAAAAAGAAAGAGAAAGGAAAAAGAGGAGAGGTTCGCGTGTACATGGCATGGACATCCAGCCGAGCTGGATTTACTTTGATTCGCAACACCCTGTGAGGATTCAAGCCCTTTATTCGTCCAATTGAGATATTTTTCAGAATTATGGCTCAAATTTAGAATTAAGTGAAATTTAAATTGCGATATCCGAGTTAAGAGTTGTTAAAATCAGAAATTATGAGCTTTGATAATTTAGAGAGTTGTGAAGCTGTAGGATTTTAAGAAATTCAATTTAAACTTATGGTTTGCCCAAAACAAATTCTCAAAGTTCCTCATGTGTGATGAACAATAACGACCAACAGCTTTCACGTTGATTTTCGTTAGTTTTTGGCCAAGTTTGGGTCGGCCAAATTATGGATCTTCTAATACTCCAAAAGGGCTATCTTTTGACTTTAAGTTTGCTTAAAACGGAGTTCGTTAGAGAGTGTTATAGCACAACCAAGTTTGATGCACAAGTTCCGCATTGCGAACAACTTTGAATAATCGATTTGGACAAGTGATTTGTGGGTGTGTATAAGTCATTTATTAACAATTAAGTTTAGTTTAGCCAATTTGTAGTTGAGGTAGCATTTTTCCTTGGTTTTGACGTCGATTCTTGTTTAATTGATAGGATTACAAGATTGAGATTCAAGTGAGCTTGGTTGTTTGGTTTTTTGGCATTCTCAGGTGAGTGGTGTTATATTCTCTATTAATTTATCTTGGAAGCGACATGGACTTGATATATTATGAGTTTTAAAAGAGTTTGTTTGTTGCAAAAAATTTAGATCAGACATTTACTAATTTCTGATTATTTGCAAATGGTTTGATAAACATTTTATGAAAGGCATTTTAAAATGGAACTGGTTTATGAAATGAATTATGAAATAGTATAAGAAATGTTTAGTGGAAATATATATTATGTTTGATGAACGAAATTGAAAAATATTACATGCGTTGGGTTTATGAAAGCTCTTTGTGAAGAATTATGAAAAGCTCTAGACTTTGAGTATGATTTTTGAAAGGTTATGTGTTTGTGAAATGCTGTCTGACATGCATTCTGTTTGATAAATTGGGTTATGACAAGTAATTTGATTCAGTTTGTAAAATCAGTTTATGAGATGAGTCCTAAAATGATTTAAGAAATATTTTACGAAAAATATTTTTAGCAAATGGGTTGAGTTACAAAAGGTCATGTGTTTGGTTTATGAAAAGTATTTTGGTTTATAAGATTGATTCTGAATTGGTTTTGTGGAAAGAATTGATTTATGAAAAACTATATGTTTTGATTTGTGAAATCAATTATAATACGAATTGGTCAAGAGTTAAGTGCTACATGATGATGTGAGTCTAGTGGCAGCTATCTCTAGGGCCTCGCACCATTGATATACATTGGTCGAGAACTAAATGCTACACAATAACATAAATTCCGTGGAAGCCACCTTAGGAGCCTTAGTTGGATATTTAGTACGGAAATTGATCATCCATGTGTGATTTGAGATTAGTTAATGGAATTGACCGTTGACATATGAATTGATGAGATTGATCAAATGACTTGACCATTGATGTTTGAATTGTGGAGGTGGGTAAAATGAGTATTTTAATTTGTTTTTCTTATTTAGGGTCCATTCGTTTCACGGAAAGCAACTTGCGGAAAAACGTTTTCCGGAATTTCCAGTGTTCGGATGGTGGAAAACAAATGGTCAAAGAAAATATTTTCCGGTCAATGGAAAATCTTCTCTTAAGATTGTGGAAAACAATTTCCTCTTCTCCAAAGAGGAAATATTTTCCATAACTTCTTCCACTTGTTTCTTTTCTTTCTTTCTTTCTTTCTTTCTTTTAAAAAAAAAATCGAGTTTTTAATTTTTTTCCTTTTCTTTTTTTTTGTCTCTCTCTCTTTTTTTCTCTCTCTATATCTTCAGCTCCCCCCGGCGGTCCCCATCACCGATCAACAGCTCCTGCTCCGCTACCGCGATGAACCCACCCGCCACGGGCGACGCCACCCACCCCCCGCCGGAGCCCTCCGGCGTCGCCGCCGCCGCCGCCGCCAGAGGATCCATCTCTGTCCCCGTCGGCAACGACGACCCCCGCGTCCCGCTCCTAAACCTCGCCACCGTCAGCGCAAAGATGGACTCGGTGCAGCAATTCCTGTCGGGGTCCCTCAATAGCAACGCCCTCCTGAGCAAGGACCAGATGGACATGGTGTCCGCAAAGATCGCATCGGTAATCCACCAGGTCATAGTCAACGGCGCCACCCTGCTGGCCTGCTTTCAGAACCTTAGCCTCGATCCCGAGCCAGGGCGCACGGATCTGAAGCTACTGCTGGCGCCGGCACCGGCAGCCCCATGGACCTGACGGTGGCGAGGCCGCCGAAGGTCAAATTGAAGGACGAGAAGGACGAGGTCAAATTGAAGGACGAGCCCGTTGAGCTTGGGCCTCGCCAAATTGGGCGAGGTAGAGCCCCGCAGGCCTAAGGCGAAGCTCGGGCCTGGCCAAATCCGACGAGCTGGGCGGGGCTCGAGCCTTGCCCGAGCTCGGCAGAGGTTCGCCGGGCTTTGGCAAGCTCAGGCGAGATCGGCCGAGTCTCGCCCAGCTTGCCGGATCTGGCAACCGAGTCTTGGTTGGCCGCTAGGCAGCCAGCCATCGCTAGGCATGTGGCGACGAGAAGAAGGAAGGAGGAAGGAGGCGGCGGAGGAAGGAGGAGCCAGGAGGAAGAAAGAGGAGGAAGGAGGAAGGAAAAGAAAAGAAAGAAATAATAAAAAATCGATTTTTTTAAAATACAAATAATTAAAAATTCATTTTTTTTAAATATAAAAAAAATAAAACCAATTTTTTGGTTAATTAAAAATATTAAATTTAATTTCTGATAATTTTTCCCAAACAATTAAATTAGCTAACGAACGGTGAAAAATATTTTCCACTCGAAGTTTAGGTTTCGACCGAATACCGGAAAATAGAGTCATTTTCCTAAAAAATAACTTCTAGGAAAATGTTTTCTAGAAACATGATATTTTTCGCGAAACGAACAGACCCTTATATAAAACATTATTGAAATGAAACAAGTTATATTTGATTCGACATTTGTGATTTGAAATGAGTATTTCTGATATGCATAAAATTTTGTTGAAAAGACAAAAACCGTTTTGGCCTTGCACATATGTTATATTATGGATTTGAATTGAATGAGTTTCAGTATGGTTTTGTAAACATGCATAGTGATTACTCAATCTACTTAGAAGAGATATACTACTCACCAAGCTATGGTTGCTCACCTCATTACCAAATATTTTTAGGTTACTCGGTAAGTAGTTGATAGTATGAGAACGCCATTGACAGGAACTTTCAGTAATTGAATTTTGAATTCGTTGGAGATGTATTCATTCGTTTTGTTGGATTATAGAAATTCCGATATGCTGTTTTGACTTGGAGACTACATCATTCAAGTGAAAACAAATATGATCGTGTCATTACCCCTATTCTTGTAGGATTCGGATCTGACAATTTTAGCAAGCCTAAAGCTAGCGGGGTACAAGCTGAAGGGCTCGTCTTTCCCTTTTGGATCTCTAATAATTGTCCAAAACGGAAGAAAATTGTGTGGGTTGCCCATTTTAGGATTAGTCATATGATTACTTTAACTAATTATGTTCCTTTAATCTAGTAATTTGACTAAATGTTAGACAGTGGTTAAGGAAAAGGTCAATGTGAACCATCTTCGAACATTTTTGTTGGCTTTTCAAACTAGTACATGCACGCATATCGGACATAAGCATGTACAAAAAAGGCTAGAAAACATTCGCACACAATGGTTATGTGACATCAATTAATACCATCTCCATGCTATTACAATCCAGGCATATTATTTTTTGACAGTGAGATTTTGGAACGCAATGAGTTGACATAAATTATCACGAATCTGATTGTCCGGCCTAGTCACAAGGTCGGGAAGACTTGTTGGACAGGTTTTAGTAAGACTATTTGCTTAAAAAGCCCAACACAGCCGATGGTGCCCTAGTCATAGCCCGAGCCCGATTAAAAAATATATATTCTTAAAGCCAATAAAGCAAAAGGACAGTCTGCTCTTTGAGATGGATAGGACCCGAGGTTTTACGGTATTTATCAAGAAAAGTTCTATGAGCAAGGAGACTATTAGGAATGAAAAAGTCTTCGAGAGCTTCAATTTGTTCTATAGGAATACCATTTAGAACAAAACCAATGATAGTAAAAACATCAAAAAGAGTTATGGACATAGGACCCCAAGGGAAAAAGAAACAATTGGTAGATGGGAATCAGAAGCAAACAACAGAACCCACTAACCCCTATTTAAATCATGGGACAACTTGCTAATCTCTAGTGCCATCTCTATGCCCACATTCATCCCTAATAATCGCGTTCCCAAATCTTCTTGCAATCGTAAGTACTAGGCGTGGAAGTTTTCTTCAAATGGACGGAAGCTTCAAAATTTGGTAGGAGCAAATGCATAGATATCCTTGATAGAAGAATACTATATGGAACGTTTCCCATTCCTCTTGGTCGGAATGCAAGGTTTGAGAGGCAGTGGAACATGGTTGTGGTCCAAAAGGCAAGGCCCAAGGAGCAGTGGCTCTAGATGCTGCTCTACAACGCTTAACAACTGAAATCGATCATAGTTGGCCTCTTCGAAGTGAAGAAGGCCGTCGAAGTTCAAAATATAGGTCTCGGGAGCAAATTTGGGAGCTTCAGTGGTCATGGAAAACTTACAGATAGTATACAAAGGGTTTAGGGTTTAAGGAAGAAGAAACGTATTATTATATTTGGAGTAGGAGATGACGATTCAAAATTAAGAATATCTATCAAAAGCCGAAACAATATGTCAAGATGCAATGGGAGCTGTTATCGATTGTGGTATGTCAGAGAATAAAAAGATATAATGATCATCTATAGCAGATTGTGCGCAGAACAGGGTATTTCCTTTAAAAGAAATAAACTTCCAATTTACTTCTTTTAAAAGGGAGCATATGTTGACACCCAAAAATACCCATGCAATCACGTGCTGGTCACGAAGAACAAAAACCTTTAAAATCACCCTTGCTACCACATGTGGGTTGTGATTTACATCAACCCAATCCATGGTAGTCATGAAAACGAAGGTTAGCCAAGGATTTCAAGAACCCTTAGGTTAGGTTTCGATGAACCTACATGTAGAGATACATAATTCTATGATAAGGCAGTTGATTGACACATGTACAAGCCAAGAGACGTTGTTGAAGTTTGAAATACGCGAAACATCTATAGCCTTATTTGGACTTGTTTCAATTGTCCATTGTAGCAATCAAACATGAAAGCTTGCTTCAAGAAAAGGATGAAGACGTGGTTGAAAGGGAGATGTTAGCTTCGTTGAGACAAATGACTTCGATGAAGAACAAATGGAGCTATCAAAAGTGGTTGTTGCCAAGATGATCCTTGAAAAGCCATATACATGCCAAGCGTTAAAGCCAGCAAAAAAAAAAAAAAAAAAAAGCATCATGGCTAAGGCCAAATAATCAGTCAACTATTCCTTCAATGTTAGTAGGACTGGAGAAACCTTTGACATGCTACCGACAGATGGTCAAATAAAACTAACAGAGGGACAGAACATTTCCTCTAAAGATGAATCGGCGGAAAAGAAGTTGAAGGCTTTATTAGTATTGGGCTTAAGGCCCGTCCGCCCAAGTTGGGCCGAGAAAGCCCGGCCCACGGGAATAGGGCCCGTGGAAGGAGAGAGGTATAAAAGGGAGGAGAGAGAGAAAAACACACCATTTTGTTTTAGAAAAAAGCGTACGTTTTTCCTCTCAACGAACACTCCCTCTCTCTCTTGTTTTTCTTCAAAGCAAAAGGAAAACAGTGAAGAATCGGATCGAACAGAATCAAGTTTCTCTTCCTCTAACGGCGTTGGTGTCTAATCTGTGGCTAAAAGGTACGCTTGAATCCGTGGTGTGCTTTAGGATCGGTGATACGTGTTGTTTTTCCCGGGCTCGTCTTTCGCATTGATTTAGGGGTTCGATTTAGTGTCGAATCCGGTTTTTCGGGGATCAGTCATTCCCAACAGAAGTATTGCAAATGACATCATTCATGAAGCCATAATACTTGAGATTGTGTGGTCTTAAAGAAGAATATCCAAGAGGCAATTCAACAAGGGAAAATAAAGTTTTCTGACGCCAAAGGGAAATTTCTAATGGAGATGGATATAAACCCTTTTCTTGTAATGATCGGTATGGTTTTGATAAGATCTCAAGGCAAAAGGTACATATCACCGTGTGTTCGTAACCATTTTAGACATATAATTGAAGACGATAATCCTCGATACCTAAGAAAACATGGGTGCCCGTCGAGGGATTATACATTCGGTGAGCATCAAAGTAGAAGAACTTCTAAACCATATCGTGGGACTCATTGCCAGAATAAAGTTGTTCACATGGAAGATCTTCCCCCTCGTCAAAAGCCCTACAAACCATTCAAACAGAGGTATGATGAAAGAGATCCTGCTATAGACACATTGGGTGAACCCAGTGGGGAGTTCGATTGTTATGTAAGTTACATGCCTCCTCCTTCCTATCCCTACAAGGTCCTTCCTTCCGAATGGGAGGAAGAATTTCATGATAATAATGCTAGGGAATATGGCCATGCGGTATAATCGCATCATTGAATGACTCTCAAAGTGCCTTATAATCTAGCAGAAGGCCAATGGTACGAAGCTCAGGAGATCTAAAGTGTTAATATGACGTGATTCCAAAAAAGAAGGATCCAAAGGAAAAGAAGGATACGACAATTGCAGCAACAAGTTAATCAAATCCATATTACCCAAGTTAAGCCAGCATTAATTGCGGCGGATAAACAAAGACCTTATAAATCCAAAAACCTAGTATGGAGAAGGAAGCCAAACATAGATGGAGTAGCAACAGAGTTAGAAGGAAGGGACAGAACGACCATACAGGCTAGAGATAAAGATGAAGAGCATAAACCAAGGCCATTGTCTAGGTCAATCTCTCCTTAAGTTCATATATGGTACAAGTCAAGTTACCCAATGAATTTTGAATGGATCAAACTATTACTAACATGATTGAGGAGGATCTAGTTCATGAAAAAGAAGGAGCATAGCTTTCCTTTGACAATGAAGAGATAATAGAATTTAAAAAGCCTCTTGAGAGCCTTTCTAATCATTTAAGGGCTTTGAATATTAGTGCCAAGGTGAATGGTCGTCCGTTGGTCAGAGTATTGATTGATGGGGGATCAATATTGAATCTTATCCCATACAGATTTTTTAGGAAATTGGGCAAAAAGATGAAAAAATAATCCTATCAAATATTCAGCTCTCGGACTTCACTAGAGAAGTCACCGACATCAAAAGTATATATGTAGCTAGTCTAACTATAGGATCTAAGACCTCGAGAACTTCCTTTTGTGTCAGTGATGTTGATGGGTCATACAACCTATTACCAGGAGACATTGGATCCATGAAATCAGTGTGTGTCATCAATGTTACACCAAATGTTGGCATTCCGGAATAGAGAGAAAGTTGAACATGTGAAGGCCAACACCAAGTCAAGTGTTACATGGGCACAAGCATCAGACATAACAAAGGTCTGCCAGGAAACATCATAGGACAAGATGTGTGTTTGTAGACCCCCAGAGATTGATGCTAGTAGCATTGTGTTCTGTCGTTTCGACAAAAAAAGTATCGAATAGGTCCCTAAGAAGGAGCTGGTGGGACATTTAGATAAGGTTATCCATGAAGAACCTTATATTATTGTGTAAGAAACTCAAATAGAAGTGTAGGAATTGTAACTTACTTCATTGAATTGAATAGTGTTACAGAGATGTATATATCATACAATTGGATTGAATAAAAAAGTAAAGAAAATATTCTTAAGAGAACAAATATTTCTAGTCCTAAAATAATTACAATCCAAATCAATTACAATATTCAGTCCGATTCCATATCTTCAAGGCATATCTTCTTTCAACACTCCCCCTCAAGCTGGTGGCTTGTATATATCCAAGACTCCAAGCTTGTTTAGAAGATATGTATGTTGTCTTTGGCAAAGAGGTTTAGTAAATATATCCGCGGGTTGCTCCGTGGTTCTAATCCCTCTTGTTTTGATGATGCCTTCTTTGATCTTCTCTTGTGTAAAATGACAATCAACTTCTATATGTTTCGTCCTCTGTAATATGGGATTTGCTGCAAGTTTGATTGCTGAATCATTGTCACAAAAGAGTAATGTTGGACCTCTAACTTGTATCCCAAGATCCTGAAGTAAACCTCGTAACCATACCACCTCACAAACGGTTTTAGCCATGGATCGATATTCAGCTTCTGCTGATGATAATGATACCGTGGATTGCTTCTTCGTCTTCCATGAAAGCAATGACTCCCCAAGCTTAATACAGAAACCAGTAATGGATCTTCTACTCATGGGACATGTAGCATAATCCGAATCACAAAAGGCCATCATCTCCATATTGCACTTTTGAGAAAAAGTATCCCTAGCCTGGACATTTCTTCAGATATTTTACCACCTTCGGGGCCGCATTCATGTGAGATTGCTTTGGACTATGCATGAACTGACTAAGAGTCTGTACGGCATAGCAGATATTTGGCCTAGTCATGGTAAGATAGATAAGCTTTCCAACAAGTCTCTGATAGCTTGTCGGATCCTTCAGTAATGGATCATCAGAGGAAGACATTCTAGCGTCGTAATCAACACTGGTTAACTTTGTATTCTGTTCAATGGGAATGACTGACGGTTTGCATCCTGATAATCCCAATTCTGACACAATTTCCATCACAAATTTCCTTTGGCTGAGAGAAATCCCCTGATTAGAACGAGCTATCACTATTCCAAGAAAGTATTTAGGTGGCCCCAAATCTTTGATGTGAAAGGAGGAATGAAGATATTCCTTAAGCTTCCTCACAGCGGAATCATCATTTCCCATAATAAGTATGTCGTCAACATAAATCATTAAGTAGATAGATGACGTACCTTTTGTCCAAGTGAAAAGAGCATAATCATACTTGGACTGCTTGTATCCGGCGCTCATGAGTGCATTAGTAAACTTGGCATACCACTGCCGAGAGGCCTGTTTTAAACCATAAAGAGATTTACGGAGACGACATACCTTAGACTCCCCCTGTCTCCGTAATCCTTGGGGAAGATCCATATAAATATCTTCTTCCAAATCGCCATGAAGAAAGGCATTGTGGACGTCCATCTGATGTAGTGACCAGTTGCGAAGAGCAGCAACCAACAAGAAGGAACGAACCGTGACATCCTTGGCTACTGGAGAGAAGGTCTCATGGTAGTCGAATCCTTCTCGTTGTGTAAAGCCTTTGGCCACCAACCGGGCCTTGTATCTTTCCACATAACCATCTGCTTTATATTTGATTTTATATACCCATTTACAGCCAATGGGCTTACGATGAGAAGGTAATGACACGACATTCCAGGTGTGATTGTTAATCAACGCCTTAAGTTCTTCTTCCATGGCCCTTTGCCATCGTGGATCATGTACAGCCTCATGATAACTAGATGGTTCTACTTCCTCAGAAATGCGACTAATGCAGCATAAATGGTCTGGTGACAATTGATCAAAAGACACATAGGAGGATATAGGGTAACGAGTACCTGAGGACTTTGATGAAGAACAGACATAGTCTTTTGTCCAAGTTGGTGGGCGAGTGACCCGACCAGATCGTCGAGGTGGCTCATGCAGCACGTCTGTCGAAGTTTCCTCAATATGTGGGGGTTCCATGGAATTGATCACTTGAGGTTCGTCTTCGATGAAATCCTCCTCAATTGGATGGCCAGTGGAATGCTCTTCAGTTGGCGAAGGTGATGCTGCATGTAATATCTGCTGTGGCGAAGAGGAAGTAATAATATAGGATCCTTCAGAAGACAGGTCTTCTTCTGACAGAAATTTACAAGTAGTGTCGATATCATCTCTAGACATGGAAGCAGAATTCCGGAAGGGAAAAATATCTTCATGAAAAACCACATCTCTACCGATAAAGAAATCCCCGTAGATTTGTCATAAACTCGATAACCCTTTTTGAGATTGACATACCCCATGAATATGCACTTCCGAGCCCAAGGACTCATTTTATCTCGAGGCCCTACTGTAGTCACATAACGAGACAACCAAACACACGAAGATGACTCAAATCTGGTTTCTTCCCATATAAAAGTTCAAATGGAGATTTTCCTTCAAGATTCTAGATGGCATTCGATTTATTAGATATGCTGCGGTGACTACACAATCTCCCCAAAAATCCTCTGGTATAGATGCCTGGAATTTAAGAGCTCACGCCACTTCCAAAAGGTGGCGGTGTTTTCTCTCAACGACTCCATTCTGCTGTGGTGTATAAGTACAAGTACTTTCATGCAAAATCCCATTTGAGCTAAAGAATGACGCACATTCACCACTGAAAAATTATTTTCCATTATCAGTACGAATCCAACGAATTGATTTGCCAAACTGAGTTTTGGATAAAGAGATCAAGATTCTAAGATGAGATAGAACTTGATTTTTTGATTGAAGGAGAAAAACCCAGGTGGCACGTGAGAAATCGTCCACAATCGTGAGAAAGAACCGTGAACCGTCACGATTTACGGTATGAATTAAGGAAAAAATGCTGTCAACACGGGTGTTGCTATTTGGAAAAGGAGAACGGGTTTGTTTCACTAAAGGACAAATAGGGCACTGAGGACAAGGAAAAAATGCAGTGTGACCCAATCTTTTATGATGAAGGAAATTTTTATTGCTATCAACATTACATATGGATTTATTGAAAGCAACAGAAGAGGAATTAAAATTGGTTGGAAGATCAGTCCAAAAATATAATCCTTGATAGATTCTACCCAAGCCCATCAGTTGCCGGTCGAAAGGGCCTGAAATAGACATTTATCGAGTCAAACAAGGCACGACGGGAGTTGTCTTGACAGGCTTGTGAAACGGATATGAGATTAAATTGAAAACTAGGGACATAAAGGACATTTTTAAGGCTAATGAGTGGGCTAAGATTTACAGTTCCGGTCATATCAACTTTTGTGGTATTTCCATTCGGGAGTTGTACTGATATAGGAAAAGATAATTTCTCAACTGTGGAAAAAAAATTTTGATTGCAGACAATGTGATCACTAGCTCCACTATCAATAATCCATGCATCCATTGCAATTGAGTTCATTAGACAATAAGAAATACCTGTGAAACTCCCTGCCTTGTCAAAAGCGTCTAATTTCTTTAAAGCTTCCATCAGCTCCTAATATTCTCCATGGGAAATTGATTTGTCTGCTGATTTTCCCAACACCTGTAAAACAGTTGAAAATTTTCCTTTCTCCTTTTCCCCGGGTTTGCCATGGAGCTTCCAGCAATTTTCAATTGTGTGATGTGGGCGTTTGCAGTAATCACAGTACAACTTACCCTTGCCCTTTTGATAATTTTTTCCGAATGAATTGGGCCTATTCATGGCATGGGCCGTCGTTGCTCCATACGGCCCATCGGCGATTCCCGCGAAATTTCCTCGCAGCCCATCGGAATAAAGGGAATTTCCTCGCGGCCCATCGGAATAAAAAGAATTTCGCCCACGTGGGCTGTCTGGCCCGTATGGACTTGGGCCACGGTAGCCATTGGATTCCATCCTCACTCTGCCTCCAGAACCGTCCGATTCACCGCCTCCAAGGAATATTTGTGGACCGTCCGATCGATCAAATAAATCCTGGCCGCCCATCGCTGAACGACATCCCCTAGGGTTTTCTTCGTGGAACCCTAGAGCGGTTTCGTGCGCCTCTCTTCCTCCCGTGGCTGGTTGGTAGGCCTCCATCAGTTCGCATTCCATCTTGATAACCCGGCGATGATGTGTTTGGACTAGTTCCATAGTACCAAGGATACGGTACCCATGGGTAAGGTGGCCCTGAATAGGGATGCCCCATATTAAACTGAGCCGGAGCAGTTCCCCACTGCGCATGCTGAAGATGAATTTGTGGTGGCTGAATTTGTGGTTGAACTTGCTCCTGAGATATTGCGATTATTGCCGAGGGTTCGACAATCTGAGGAGGTGGTGGCGGTGTCGTCTCTTCTGCAGATCCTGAGGTAAGTGCTTGTGGATTTGTCATGATGACAATTTCATAAAAATATGCAATAATTCTGTCTTGCAGGTTAATCTGAAGTTGGATGAAGATGGAGGACAGCAGGCTGATCTGTTCTGCGAGAGTTGCAGCAACAAGGAAATAGAGAAGACTAATCTATTCTGCGGAGTGTTGCAGTAACAGAGGTGCAAAAGCTATGTCAAGATCAAGACATGCTCCGATACCATGTAAGAAACTCAAATAGAAGTGTAGGAATTGTAACTTACTTCATTGAATTGAATAGTGTTACAGAGATGTATATATCATACAATTGGATTGAATAAAAAAGTAAAGAAAATATTCCTAAGAGAACAAATATTTCTAGTCCTAAAATAATTACAATCCAAATCAATTACAATATTCAGTCTGATTCCATATCTTCAAGGAATATCTTCTTTCAACATATTGGAAGACCTTATTAAGAAGTACACAACCTACAAGGCCAAATAAGCCAAACAAGCCTAACAGCCAACAAACACTGTCGACGGCATTTTGGATTTCGACTAATCACTTATCAAAGAAAATGACAAAGTAATATAAGCCCAAGACCCATTAGAAGAAATTAACCTCAAAGATGAATCCATCCTTGTCCCATTTATGTAAGCAAGCTGCTCGATGACAAGTTTAAAGCTCGGTTGATAAATGTATTGAGAAAATACAAATATTGCTTCGCTTGGGATTATCATAAAATGCCAGGTCATACAAAAGATTAAAGAAGAAATCGAGCGCCTGTTATCTAGTATAAGAACTATGTGGTATGTTGAATGGCTTTCAAATGTGGTCCCAGTTAAAAAGAAAAATAGAAAATTAAGAGTATATATTGACTTGCGCAACTTAAATGCTGCTACACCAAAACATGAATATCAAATGCCAATAGCTAACATGTTAGTTAATTCTACGTCTAATAATGAAATTATGTCCCTAGTAGATGGTCATTCTGAGTACAATCAAATATTCATAACGAAAGAAGATGTACACAAAAGAGCCTTTAGGGGTGCGCATGGTAAAATTTCTGAAACAGAAATTGATTTCTGGCCAAAAATCAATTTCTCAATTTCTATTCCCCGGACAAGTTTCTGAGCAAAAAAACCCATTTGATAACGATTCAAAATTTCTATTTCTGAAACAGAAATCCGTTTGATAACAGAAAAAAATTTCTATTCCTATGAATCATGTTGTCCCCTTCCTTTTATCTCACTCTTCTTGGTGCTTGTGATGGTAATTTAATTTGATAAAAGTTGGTAAATCACTTTAATTTATATTGGTAATTCGATAGAGTAGTTAAGAACTTCAAAACATTAGCAATTTATGTAAATAAAATCTAGTAATTAGTATAAAAAATGCTAATATGCAAACTATAAAAGATTTGGTAGTTTCAAATGCTAATATGCAAATAGTTAATGTATTTATTCTCCTCATTCAAGATTCGGGTTTAAGTCACTACATTTTTTTTGCATTCTTTTGAGACCATGAAGTGATTTTATGGTAGGTACTAGTTGACATGGAGGTAGGCGCAATTTGCGAGAGATTCAAAATTGATAAAATGGAAATTGTGCTAGAAATAGAAATTGATTAGATAACAACATAGAAAATCCTCAAATACAAAATAATAGTCAAAATAACACTAACGCATTACAAAAGTTGAAAATACAATTTCATGGAATTTCCGGCATATTATTATCCCTTGCCATTTTATTGGCAATGGTTTTCCTAAGCGTATTTATTTGGTTTCCCTCCTCGGTCAACTGAATGTTTGCAAGGTCATCCTGTGTAGGTTTAGCCAAGTACATCGGATCTCCATATAGGGAAAAGTTCCTATCCATCTTGTCTTGATCACGGATGTAATTATGGATGGCACAACATGCAATTACGATATGTGCTTGCTTTCCAAGTGCAAATGAGGGCATGTGCCTCAAAATGAAAAAGCGATTCTTCAATGCCCCAAATGATCTTTCAATGACATTCCTTAAAGAAGAATGCCTATAGTTAAACAATTCTCTTGCAGTTGTTGGCCGTCTCGCTCTACCCCTATACTCATTTAAATGATACCGGTCACCTCTAAAAGGAGTTAAAAATCCCGGAGTAGCTGCATAACCAGAATCCATGACATAGTATTTGCCTACAATAATGTATTTATACATTGGTCATAATTTGTAACTATAAATATGATCATAAAGAAAATTACACCTTAAAGGACAAACAAATACCTGGTGGCGGCCGAGGAAATTCCAAGTGAGGAGTCTCCAGTGCTGCCGCAAGCACTCGACAATCGTTGGCGAGCCTTCCCAACCAGCATATACAAAAGTAAATTTCATATCAAACGAACAAACGCACAGCACATTCTGAGTGGTGGTGCTTTTCCTACCTCTAAATGGGATTTGCTTCGACACGGTACGAAGCATGAATGTGGGTGCCATCAATAGCGCTTATACAGCCCTGTCATTTTATCAAAGACTAGTATTATACAAAATTATCAACTAAATAAAATTAATTGTGTAAAGGAATATATGAGAATTCTACCTTGAAGTAACGTTTATGCTTAGGATCCATAAGAATCTCTTGTGGAACAACATCAAAGGAAGGTGGTATGATAATCTCTTTTGCCAATTTGAGAACTGATTGCAATACTTTAGTGAAGTATTTGCTTATAGTTTGTCCCGAATGCTGGAATCTCTCACATAAATCTCTATTTGAGTTCTTGTGACAAATCATAGATAAGAAAATCCCGATTTGTTCATCTACCCCAATATATCGGTATCTTCCAACCAACCTTTTTCCTTCATTAGACCACAAAGGTTGAGAAAGACATGTCTCTCCATTCTAAAAGCTTCATATACTTTATCGGAATGCCCATGAAGAACCTCCCTTATCCATTGCGCTCCTGATAATGAGCTATCCCTAATAGGTTCTTTCGTGTGCATAGACATATCCACTGCAACAGTGGCCAACCATGCTATCAGTATATCAAGATCAAAATCATCAAAATCCTGTCCAATTGATTCAACTGATGTTACTTGACCATTAGACATGCTACTTTCACCCTCATCCATATTACCTATATCATCACACAAAATAAGAATATAAACCCATTAGATAAGGACTCCAATATTAATCAACAATAGCAATAATGTCATCATAAGTGCAACATAAAAACATAAACAAACAAAGTCTCAAATACATAAGTCATGGAATGAAATTAAACAAAATAGAAATCTATAGCATGTTTCTTAACAACTACTCAAGAGATTCAATAAGTCCACGCCTCCTTTTAGGTAGAGCAACCATGAAAGCCTCTCTCCAAGTGGCATTAAGGCATGCCTGATTCACAGCCTTATTGTAAAGATTTTGCTCCAAATCAGACATGCCATTTAGAACGGCGACCACAACTGCTATGGAGTAAGGGTCTACAGGAGGTGGGGCTACAGGAGGTGGGGCCTCTGAGGTTATGGAGTCACTTGTTGATTTGGCGGTCCTTAATTTGATCATTTCTTGAATGGCTTTCATGGTGACACCGAGTTCATGGTTGTTACTCTTTCTTCTCCTCTTGGAATTTGAGGTCCTATTTAACTTGTGTTTCTCACGAACAGAGGTAGGAGTCGTGTCAGATGCAAGGACTCCCGTATCAACATCGTTTTCATTAGATTCCTCCGCATCACCTATGGTAGCACCACCACCATTGTCGCCACTAACACCATTGTCTTCTTCATCCGACACCACATACTCTTCTGCATTTTCTTCTGCATTTCCTGCTGTATACGCCCCAGTAGCATATGTATCACCAAACACAATACAAAGGTCTGGATACTGAGGAAACCCCTCATTCTTGAATTTAGCCCATTCAATATTATCCTGCAAATTTCATTGAAATGACATACATGAACAATATAATTGAAGCCTCAATAAGAAAAAATGGACCCAAGTAAAGTGATACCGTGATGTGAGAATCCCATACACTTGAATCCTCCACAGTAACTGTTTTGTTGACATTATCCCATCCAAATCCATATTGTGAAAGAAGCTTCTTAAAACTACTATTTGCTTCTTTAGTTTGTTTACCTTATTTTTCAATTGAATTACATTATAGTGGAGTTCTGTTTGTTTATTGAACTCGGCATGTATGTTATTCCACCCTACTTTGTTGTAGGTGCGGGTGAGGCGATTTCCTTTTTCACCTCTTCCACCAACAAACTTATAAGCACATTGGTCAAAGACTCAGTCCACTTTGCTATAAATGCTTCTTTGTGGGGTGCCATTTAACCTTAACTGAATCGGTATTCAATGAAAGCGATCGGATGATGCACCAATTCAAGAACAAAAGCTTGTGATTAACAAGCACATCATGTAGGATAAGCTGAAATTAGAAGTTAAAGAATCACAAATAACAAGAAAAATAGTTGCATAAGATTAATAGAAGCTAAATGGTGAAATTTATAATACAACAGTGAATGCTTTATTGCACAAAATGCATGGAATCCAAAAGCAAGTCACTCCTGGCTTTAGAGTTTGCACCAGCAAGAAATTGATACAATACATAAGACTTCTACTAAGCAATGTCAACCGGGAAAAGTACACCATTTATCCTCATTTTTTAAGGATATTGTCACTTCTTTTATTTCTGAATAAATTTTCTCAAACAAAAACAGCATGAGCCAGAAATTCCCTTTTCTAAACCTTTCAGTCATCACTTTTAATTGACTGCATAAACTACAAATCTAGTCCACCAAAGTGCAGGTCCCAACCAAAAAATAAAGAGTAATTGAAGCTGTAAGGTTAATCTTGGTATGAAAAGGAGCCTCAAAGTGAGTGCTACATAGGACCACATTGAATTGGATAGAAATAGAAAGAGTATCACACCTCTTACGTTAGCTGTAAAAAGAAGCGATGCAGCATTGATATGAATTCGATCTTTCCATTCACATGTTCAAAAGGTAAGGAATGGACAGAGGTAGAACATGGAATTAACAGAATTTAACTGGTCTAACAACTCCATGCGTCTTTATGCACGCTAAGCAAGGTTTCGATTCTTTTGTGAAAAACTTCGATATCCAACACAAGTCAAGGGCCAAAAAATTAACAGAACTCGAGATGCAGCCATGAACCACCATCTACTCCGCCACAATCAACCATCACAGCTATTTCAGGAAACTATCCTAGGAATTCCGGCGGCAGGGATCCCCCCCTTCCTCACGCATAAGGGCTCCATATTTCCTAGTGGCAAACGGCTCCCAAGAAACCTCCCAAAATCCCATCTTGATCACCTACCACAATCCGTCCACACAAATCCAGCACTCCCTACCTCTTATTCCACGAAACCGCCCAATCCAGAACGACCGGCCTCCCTCCCTCGCCAAAAAATGCCCGTGGACAAACGCGGGCGAGCCCCGAACTAAGCACTCCCCCAAGAATCACGGTAACTCCGCAAGCCAAAACTCTAGGGTTGAAGCCAAGTACCCCCAAAACCGAACAAATGAACAAGAACGAGACAACACAACCAAGAAAGAGGCGAAAAGGGAAGGATCGATCGAACCTCGTGAGGAATCGAAACGAAATGGGCAACAGCGGATCCGCGGAATCGAGAGCGTAAGGGGACGCGGACGAAGATGGGCGACGAGAGATGGGCAACGGCGGCGGTGATTGGAGTTGGGCGGCCGGATCCGCGGACGAAGATGGGCGGCGGCCGGAGATGGGCGCGGCGACCAGAGTTGGGCGACGGCGGCCCCGGAGATGGGCGGCGGCGAGAGATGGGCGCGGCGGCGGCTCTGCGGAGTTGGCGGCAACAGCAGCTCTGGCGATGGCGGCCGGAGCGCGGCCCAGGGACGCGGACGGACGAGGCGGGTCGGGCGGGGGCACCGGAGCAAATTGGCCGGTGGAGATGAGCGGCGAGGGCGAGGGCGAGGGCGAGATGAGCGGCGACGGTGAGGATGAGAGTCGCTAGGGTTTCGGTTTGAGGTGAGGAGAAGGAATGGGAAAGCTACGGTAGTGAGGAGAGAAGAGTCGATATTTGCTTTGAAGGAAGAAGGGCATGGATAGAAACAATTTCTATTTCTACTTCAGGAAATAGAGAAGCTAAAATTTTTAGCTTCTCATTTCTCACCCAAAACAATTTCTGAAACAGAAATTTGAAATAGAAATAGAGAAATCAATTTGCGTTACCAAACGGATTTCTGTTCCAAACCTGTTCCGGGGAACAGAGAAATTGAGAAATTGAGAAACAGAAATTTTACCATGCGCAGCCTAGATGTCCAGGAGCTATTGGTACATTTGAATGACTTGTTATGCCTTTCGATTTGAAGAATACTGGAGCCATATACCAAAGTGCTATGAATTTTATCTTCCACAACATGATTGGCAAATTCATAGAGGTCTACATAAATGATGTCATCATCAAATCTGACCGAATATTTCATTGAGATTACCTAGAACGAGCCTTCATCAGGATGCAGAAATTTAAGGTAAAAATGAACCCACTAAAATGTGATTTTGGTATAAAGACTGGTAATCTTCTAGGCTTTCTAGTTCACCAAAGAGGAATAGAAATAGATAGAAATAAAGTGAAAGCTATTCTAGAACTGCCACCGCTTACCAATAGGAAACAACTCCAAATGATACTTGGGAAAGTAAATTTCTTGCATTGCTTTATAGCTAACCTGTCAAGGAAGATCAAAGTCATTTTTCCCCGTTGCTCAAATTGAAGAACTAGAAAGGATTTACTTAGGAAGATAAGCATCAATATGCTTTCAATCAAATAAAAGAGTATTTGACCATACCACTAGTTTGATGCCATTTGAGGCGAGTAGGCCGTTGAAACTGTATTTGTTGGCTATCGATACTACAATCGAAAGCATATTGGCACAAGAAAATGATAAGGGAAAAGAACAAGCAGTGTATTACTTGAGCAGAATACTAAATGATATTGAGACAAGATATACTCCTATAAAGAAGTTATGCTTGTTATTATACTATGCGTGTACAAAATTTCGTCATTATATGTTGCCGACTACGGTACATGTAATCTACAAAACTGATGTAATTAAGTATATGCTAACTAGGCCAATTATGAGAGACTGGATAGCTAAATGGGCATTTGTCTTAATTAAGTATTCAATATTTTCACATAGTCTAGGGATTCGATTGAATATTTACTAAAAGTTTAGAGATTATACTAAATAAATTGAAAGTTCATGGACAACATTACAAATTAGGTTAAAATTTAAGGATTATATTGAACAAATTAAATATTCAAGAATCACGTTATGTCATTTTTTCTATTAAAAAAAAAAGACTTGTCAATAGATAAATAAGACGGAAAGCGGGACAAGGGGAACCATTGGGACCATTGGTTCTTGGGGTTGGAGAATGGTCTTCCATTTGCTTTCGTTACCATCTGGTCCTTCGGCTTAAAGTATGTTTTTTCATTCAGTTAATTTTTATCCCCTTGAAGGATCACAATGTTGAAATCTTTATCTTGGAGCTTTTAAAATGTCTCGAAATTATTCTAGCAATTACAGTTGCTCGTCTAAGGCACGAAGGGAGGGATAATACATGATTTCGAGGTTCTAAACTCAGAAGTACTTTCTATTTCGTAATCATAAAATGACACAATAATTTGGCGATTTAACCTTGTGCTTTCGTATCTTTCCATTAATATAGTACGGGCATTGAAGATGTTATCAGCGTATTTCAACCGTTGGATGGACTTTGACTTGTTTGGATGCATCCAAGACAACGGCCCTGCTTGATTGGACATTTGGAAAGCCCTTTGGGACTCTAAAGTCCTTTGGCCAAATGTAAAGGTGTTTGGTTCCTTTTTTTGGGCGATTTTGGAGATATGCAATTGCATCTCAAAGTAACTCTAAGAGCCTTTAGCCCAATGCAGCTCCGAAGGTACTTTGAGAAGTTGCGTCTCCGGAATGCAAATCCCGATACTGTTCATCTTCTCCAAAACCACCGCACACCACCGAAAGAAGCTGACTAGAGGCCGACGACCACCGGCCAAGGGGTCACGCGTGCCGGCGGGCGCCGAACCGTCGCCCGAGGGTCGCCCGTCCTCGGCGACCGTCGCCGACCTCAGCGGCGCCGCCGGGGTCGGCGGCACGGTCGCCCGAGTCACGCGACCCAGGCGCCATCGCCTAGGGTCGATCCGCGGTTAGGTGGCGAACTTCAAAAAAAAAAAAAAATACAAATGTTTTTTTTGTTTTTTTAATTTAATAAAAATCATTTATAAATGTAAATTTTTTGCCAAAATTGTATCTCAATGCAAATTTTATCAAACGATATTTGCATTTCAGAAAATTTCATTCAGCCTAAGGTATTTGCATTTCGACAAATACATTCTCTAAAAGCCAAACCAAAACCTAGAGATGTACCAGGAACAACTCAGGCAATGAAAATTCTAGTTGTCATGATGCGGTGGAGAATGAGATCGACTGATGTGTTGTTGACAACTAAACAATTCGAATTATTTTCCGACAGTGGCGGGACCCACCTTAATTGATAAAAATAAGAGGCATGATAATTTCATTGTGTCCCCGCCAGTTGTGGATGAATTGGCTCTCTCTCGCCTTCTCTGTTTCCCTTTGCTTTTCCACACCATTGGTCACCCATCTTTCCAAAGATAAAAGAATATATACCCATTGACACAAAAATTAAAAAAAGACCTAACTTTTAATTATAATCGACAAGTAACAAACTTGATTGATGAAAGTAAATTCTGATGAAATCATTGATAAAAATGGCAATTGACAACTCAAAGAGTGTTGAGAAGTCATTAAGGAAATTATCGGCAATAAATATCAATTATCAATGAGAACCCTCACTAAGCCGAAGTTATCGATATCCACGTATAGCTACGGAGTAGCAACATTTTTGAATATGTAGCATCTTTTAAATAAGTATTACTATATAATTGATAATTGCTGAATTGTTATGTTTATGCCTACTATTTTAGGGTTTTGTAATTTCTTATGGATGAGTCTTGTTGTGGTTTCTTGTGGTCACAAATAGGATTAGAAAGTTATTTATTTTGAAGATAGGATAAGAAAGTTATCTTTTTTAAATTCAATAACTACTTTCTAATCGACGATTACAGGCTTAAAAGATCCACATCTTACTCTTTGTAAACCCCAATCAACCACAGAACTCAAAGTCATACATCAACTTTGCTATATGGATCCAACGCATGAGAAACGTTCTATTAGCCAAGTATCTCCGATGTAATCGCACGTCAACCGTCGACTCACCATGTTTCCCGAACCAAGCCATACGGCTTGGGATTGTGTTTACCAATTGGACATAATTTGAGAACCAAAAAAAAAACGGGGTACCCTTAGGGTCTGGTCGGCCAATTAATTTATATATATATTCTTTTTGCACCAACGCTTAGCGATTGTGTTTACGTCACATCACAGTTGACTAAAAAGATATAATTTGTGTCAACTATTGTGTTTACTTTAAAACTAAAAGACCATTTGTGTCGACACTTTCGCATGAGGATGAAAATTGGGAGTCACATGGATCCCTCGTAGCGCACGCAAGCCAACCAGCTAATGCCCTAGCTAGAAAGCTATATTATAAATAAATAAATAAATGCAACCCGACATCCTTGCCTCGGGCGGCGTGGGCCTACATTCTTCGGTTCCACATCAATTGCCAACCACTCCCAAAATCAAATTTCTCTCTCTTTCCTGTATGGCAATGACGTCGGGGTCGAGATCGGAGACGAACTTGGTGAATTCGGGCCAGTTGTTCTTTACGCGGAGGAGAAAGCTGCTGGCATTCCACGTCAGGAACTTCAGTGGCTCTCTCTTCTTCTTCTTCTCCTCGCCCGCCGTGTCGCCGTCGTCGCCGCCATGAGACAGAGCGGGCTTCTTGTTGGAGCCGTCCTTCTCCACGGGCTTGAAGAATCGCTTCATCCTGCGTCTGCCCCCCTTCCTGCTCTCTCCCCCTCACCCTCTCTCGCGCTCTCTCTCTCTCTGGGGTGTCGAGGAAGGACCCTGCAAAGTTGCAGGGACTGTACTGGGATCCGCCTCACTCGTCGGGCTCGTCGTCCGTCCCGGAAAGGTGCGTCTCCACTCCATCTTCGTTGGACCCTTCATCGCTTCGACAATTTGTACGAGGAAAGATGGGTCCAAGACAGCTCCCGTTCGTTCATGGGTTCGACAAGGTTAATGTCTGAATTTGTGTCGTTCAGATCAATCCAGCTTCGTCGTGGACCGATGAAAGCAGCGGCCCGTGAGCCCGCAGGAGTATTAAATGTCCGAGGCTCTTGTTAGTTGTTACCGGTAAATGAAGGAGGAGGTATGATGGTCAGTTTCAATGCACTGTTCGTCTCGATTCTAAGGGTGATCGGTTCCCTTCAGTCCAATTTCAATGTGAAATTGGGAACCGGACCAAGAGGCAAGTTCTCAAGATTGGAAACTCGAGACCAGACCAATTAGTACTAAGATCGACAACTGGACAAAAAATGGATATTTTTATTTTTTAAAGAAATAATTAAAAAAGAAAAGTTAGAACTAAGAACCAAACCAACACTCTTGAAAACTAAAGCCAACTAGCCAATTCGGTCTAGTCTAAAGCAATTTCCGACTTGGATAATCTGTTTTGCACATCCCCACTCAATTTGATGTCGAGGATGATAGAGCATTGAGAATGACAACATTTCTTTGTTAAGCATGGGTAAGGAGCGTTTCAGAGTACTCATTGATAGCATCCTGGACATCGAGAGAAAATAAGTGAGACAATCTTATAAAAGAAAATGGGATAATGAGACAAATAATCCCTAAAATTTGGTCAAATATGCAATGTGGTCCATGAATTTTTAATTTGTTCAATATAATCCACAATCTTTAACCTTATGTGCAATGCCATCCCTAAACTTTTAATTTGTTTAATTTGGTTCCTAAACTTTTGGTAAATATTCAATTTAATCATTCGACTATATGGAAATGTTCAATATCATCATTCCATTAATTCAAGTTTAATAATAACATTATAAAATTTCATATAGTCTAGGAACTTGATCGAATATATACCAAAAATTTAAAGACCACACCGAATAAATTAAAAATTCATAGACAACATTGTAAATGGGGTTAAAGTTGAAGGATTATATTGAAAAAATTAAATATTTAAGGATTATATTGTATATTGAATCAAATTTCATAAATTATTTGTCATTTTCTCCAAAAAAAAAAAAAATCGTTGATGCAAAAATAAAATAAAAAGAAGGAAAGCGGGACAAGGGAACCATTGGTTCTTGGAGTTGGAGAATCGTCGCCCATTTTCGTTTGTTACCATATGGTCCTTCAGCTTAAAGTAACTTATAAAGAACAAATCGTTTTTTATTTATTTAATTTTATCCCCTTGAAGTATAACAATGTTGAAATCTCTATCCTGGAGCTTTTAAAATGTACTCAGTAATTATAATTGCTTGTCTAAGGTAATAAGAGATCGAGATTATGGAGAAGCCTCAACAA
This sequence comes from Eucalyptus grandis, assembly GCF_016545825.1. Lineage (NCBI taxonomy): Eukaryota > Viridiplantae > Streptophyta > Magnoliopsida > Myrtales > Myrtaceae > Eucalyptus > Eucalyptus grandis. The sequence goes on from NC_052613.1 coordinate 1,187,535, forward strand.
AGTCGTCGTAACAAGAAAATCGACTCCATAATTTTCAAGGTTCTAAACTTAGAATTACTTTCTATTTCGCAATCATGAAATGTAAATAATACATGGTCTTAATCCAAACACAATAAATTGGTGATATAACCTTGTGCTTTCATGTATTTCCATGAATAGTACGGAACATTGAAAATGTTGTTGTCAGCGTATTTGAACCGTCGGATGGACTTCGACTCGTTTGGATACATCCAATCCAACGACCGAGAGATGTACCAGGAACAACTCAGGCAATGCGAATTCTGGTTGTCATGATTCGGTGGAGAATGCGATTAACTAATGTGTTGTTGACAACGAAACAATTCGAATTATTGTGTCCAACATGGGGGGACCCTGCCCACCTTAATTGATAAAGAAGAAGCATTGATAATTTCATTTTGTGTCCCCCGCCAGTTGTGGATGAATTGGCTCTCTCTCTTATATTCTCTCTTTTTCTTTGCTTTTCCACACCATTGGTCACCCATCTTTCCAAAGATAAAAGAATATATACCCATTCACAAAAAAAAAAAAAAAAAAAAAGGGCCACCTCTTCATAATAAAAAATAAGATAATAGTAAATTTTGGTAAAGTCATCAATAAGAATAGCAATCAACAAATCAAAGAGCGTTGACTACCAATCATCAATAAGAATAGCAATCAACAAATCAAAGAGCGTTGACTAGTCATCAAAGAAATTATCAATGGAATACACTAATTATCGATGGGAATCCTCACTAATATCAATACATAATTGACAATGGTATACATAGCTTCTTTTAATAAGTGTTTCTAGATAATTGATAACTGCTCTATTGTTATGTCTATGGCCACCATTTTAGAATTTTGTTATTACTCATGGATAAATGCCATTGTGATTTTTTGTGATCACAAATAGAATTAGAAAGTTATTTGTTTAAAAGATAAGATTAGAAAGTCATCTTTTCTAAATTCAAAAACCATTTTATAACTCACGATTGTGAGCTTCAAAGATCACCATGGCACTCTGTGTAAACCCCAATCAATTACGGAACTCGAAGTCAAACATCAATTTTACCATCAGGATCCAACGCATGAAGTACATTCTCTTAACCAAGTACCTGCGATGTAATCGCACAGCAACCGTCCCCAGCCAAGTTTCATCATGTGTCCCCAACCAAACCGGTTAATTTAAATACATACATTCTTCCACCCCTTGCGGTCGTATTTACTTACATCACAGTTGACTAAAAGACATAATTTTTGTCAACTATACTTTAAAATTCACGCACTTTCGCATGAGGATGAAAATTGGGAGTCACATGGATCCCTCGTAACGCACGCAAACCAACCACCTATGCCCTAGCTAAAAAGCTATATTATAAATGAATGCATGACCCGACATCCTTGCCTCGGGCGGCGTGGGCCTACATTCTTCGGTTCCACATCAATTGCCAACCACTCCCAAAATCAAATTTCTCTCTCTCTCCTTTCGGTCGGATCGCTCCAGAAAACACCTCTCTCTCTCTCTCTCTCTCTATCATTCACACGTGCCAGAGTCGACGACGATCGAATCGCTTGTGTCAGAACCCCGAATTCCGTCCGCCAGAGCTTTAGAGATGTACTCCCAGATACCAAGAATCGTCGAAAACAAGCTCTGCTTGCATGCTCCCGTGAAAAGAGCAGAAACAAAGCTTTGATTTTGAATTCTGGATGTACATTAAACAGCTGAAATCTCAAAGACCCATCTCGGTGATTCCTTGAAATTTATGAAATTTAATAGAAATTCTATATTTGGGGAGCCGAGGCCGGATCGACGTCAAGATCCAGTGAGAACCCGTTTTGGAAATCCCCGTGAACGATGAGCGATGACCCATCTCTTGTCATCGCTTGGAGATTTAGCAAGAACCACAAACGTCCCACCTCATCTTTCCAGCAATTTTTCCCGAAGATCTTCCCGAGAAAAGTTACAGAGGGAGGAAAATTCATGAATTTGTGTGTTTACAATCTCTATCTTCGATCTGGGTTGCGTGGATTTTTCCCAGATGATCAAGAATAACGAATCTATGGAACGAAAAAAGACAAGGGAAAAAGGGAACGAATGAGCGTGTAAAGAATGTGAATCACGACCTGCGGCTTTGCTGCTTCGTCTTCTTCCTGAAAACGACCTCAGTGTCGAGGCCGAACCCGTCGATGCTCCTCGACTCCACCAGCTCCGACTCCCGGAACATCTCCACCAGCGGATCCAGGCTGTAAAGGTCGTTGGCCGAGTACTTGTCCGTCCGGTGCCGGACCGTCACGTGCAGCACGCAGATCCCCCGGGCCGCAGCGTCCGCTCCACCTCCCCGACGAACTTCCAGGGGTACAGCGCGTGGTCGAACACGTTCGAGAACTCGAAGTCGAACGTCGCGTTCGGGAAGGGCTGCGCGTGGAAGTCGCCCTCCACCACCAGCGGCGGGCGGGGCACCAGATCGATCCCGATCGAGTCGTTCACGCCCACCAGCTTCAGCGCCGCCACCTCCTGGCCGACCCGCGCCCCGATGGAGAGCGCCCTCCACGACTCGGCGAGGAGGCCGCGGCGCTTCAGGCTGTCGAAGAAGCGGGCGAAGACGCGGACCTTGCGGTCCCAGTCGCGGGTGGTCCAGATCTTGCGGAGGTTGGGGTTGAGCGTCTTGTTGAGCTGGTGCTGGATGTAGGCCTCGTAGGAGGTGTACCCGGAGCGGATTCGGATGCCGCCGCCCCCGCCGCCGCCGCCGCCGGAGACGGCACCGGAGGAGGCGGGCGGCGGGTGGGCGGCGGCGGAGGGGCTACGGCGGAGGGGGGTTTGGGAGGAGAGGAGGAGGAGGACGACGGAGAGGGAGAGGAGGAGGGAGAGGGCGAAGGGCTTGAGGAGGAGAGGCAGCTTGGAGATGGCGAGGACTCTCATGTCTGCATGAAGAGATAGAGAGAAAGAAAGAGAGAGGATGATGTATTTGTATGGGAGAGTTTTTTGTTTCCGAGTGAGGTTTTGTCTTTTGTTCTTTTCGATTTGGGAAGATGTACTCTCGCCGGGGTGGGTGTTTTGTTTTCACTTTTGGCAACTTCCCAAATACAAACCCCCTTGAGTTTGATTTGGAAAAAAAAAGGAAAAAGGGGAAAAAGGGGAAATCCTATAGATTAACCATATTTTTACTTGTCACGGGTTGAAACTTTTCTAGTCGAGGACAGCCCATACGGCGCCTGATGAGTCGGAACACCAGGCCTGCCTTCTCTTGATAGGCCGTTTGCAAGGACGGTATGGTCATCGCATTCTCATCTTTGATTGAACTACACTCAATATAATTCCAATATCCAATCCCTCGAGCAAAACATACAGAGCACTTCAGTTTGGGCTTGGGCAACAATTAGTTTTGTCTTTTGATAGGGGGGAAAAAGAAATAGGACCATCATCACAAGAAAGACGTTAGCTCCAGACCAATTTGCGCACGAGAAAGTAACCCCACTATTAAAGATCCTCTAAGATAATAATAATTTCGATCTTCGATTCGTAACACGAATATTCTGAGGTCATTCTCACAAACCAATTGTATCAACCCTTCTGTATATCTCACACACTTCAACCCAATGCCAGAAACTCTAATTTCAGCCCACAATTGTATCAACCCTTCTACATATGGTGATACTCTCCTCCACCCAATTGTCCCAAGCCCTTGTTGCTGAGTATTATGTTGCTCACTTAACGTTTTTGACAATCATTTTCACTTCCTTGGGACTTACATGAATGACAACACTTGGCCAACAAAGCATGTCACTCTCTCCATCGATTGCTTCCTCTGATCAAAACACATTAGTGAATCTCCAGTCACTTGGGCCTTCCTTAACAAGTGTGGCATCCCAACCAAATACGCTCTCTCAACAACACTTTCTTTTGCCAACTAGATTTCTCTTGATCTTAGCAAATCAAGGAAGGTTTTTTCTTCTTGTAGGAAACATGGCAACAAATCTCTTCTTTGCATCCACCCAAAAATTTTGGAATATCTACATGGATACCATCTCTACTTTCCTACCCAAGGACAGCCCTATACAACGCTTGATGAGCTAGAATAGCAAGCCAATTTGCCCTTGATAAACCATTCTTAAAAACAATATGGCAAATTGCATCCTTATCACTAACCGTATCATGCCTAATTTACTTCAAAAGATTTCCGGCACACTTGATCTTAGCAAAAACAAAAAAAGGACAGGTTTTTTTGTTTTTTTGTTTCTAACGAAATTCTTTTGAAAAGAACACTTTCGACGGAACACAAAACCAAAGAAACAAAAGAACAAAATCGGAACAAAGGCGACGAACTCTTCTCCTTCGTGCGTGCTCGTCGCTCCTCTCGTCGGCTGAAGCTTCCGGCTCCCACTCGGCTGACTTCTCCGGCGACTCCTCACCCGGTGACTCCAGGTATGGTTTGGCGCGACAGATACGGCTCGCTCGAGCCTTGAGCGAGCGTTGTTCGCCCAGATTTGCCGCGCCGAAGGGGGAGCAACGCTCGCTCGAGAGCGAGCTCGAGCTGCAGCTCGATCTGCAGCTGCTCGAGCTCCCCTTCGCTCGAGCAGCAGCTCCAGTGATGCGGCGGCGCAGCTCGGAGACGACCGAGGCGGCGGCGCGGGATCGAGGGAGGGAAGTGGGAGCGGCGGGAGTGATGCGGCGGAAGGCGGAAACCGCCGAAAAAGCCGGCGCGGTCCGGTGTGAAGAGGAGGAGGTGTTTCCAAGCGGCGACGGCGGCGATGCCGGCGTCGCGTTGAGGAGCGAAGAGGAATCGGAGAGTAACGGAGGGCGAGGGGTGGGGCGACAGGTGATGAGGCGATCGAGCATGGTGGCGAAGCAAGTGATCAGCATCGAATCTGCTCTTTGGCTTGGGGTTCGTCTCTCAGCTCTGGGTGGATACCCTCGGTAAGTGATGGAATTCTTCATCTTGGTTCGTGTAGCAAAACCTCGCGTGCCTGCAGAAGATTGTCCATTGAAAAATTTAGGTGGGTTGTGCTGTAACAGGTGACTTTGAACGGTAACGAAGGCTTAAAAGTGTTGTCCTTATAACAACTCATGGAGTTTACTAGTATTCGTCTTGGTTCTTGTAGTTTTCTGTTGTCTGTTGTGGGAAGCAAAAGTCGAAGTTATCTCTAGAAGTGTCGACGCTTTCTGGGTAAGGTTCCGTCCGACCACCCCATCTGTCTTCGATCGCGCTCGACACTTGGCCGTCCTTCTTCGTTTGGTTCTCTCGTCGTTGCTGCGTGCTGTTTCCGTTTAGTTTGATTCCCTGGTCAATTTGGTCGCTGCGCTGCGGGCTCTTGTTGTGAACTTGATCGTGCTTGCGCGTTGACTTCAGCGGGGTCTTGAGTTGGGGTTGGAGTGTTGGAGTGGGGGCGTGGCGGTTCTGGTTCTGCATGTCATCCGGTCAGTCGAACCTCTTTCGACCGTGTGGTCTAGACCGTTCTTGATCGCCTCGTGAAGTTCTTCGTTGGAATTCCCTTGCTGTATTGATGGCCAAATTAGAAGTGGCGGGACCCGTTTTGCCCTTTCTTGAACCGTCAATACTGTTCTAAGCACGACAAGAGTTGGTGTGAGTTCGTTGTGTGTATTTGTTAACTGAATCGGGAATACTTCCTTTATTCTAATCTTACTGTCTGCAAAATTTAAATGCTTTCCTGCTGGAAAATGAACCTTTGGTTTTGGAGCTTTTAGGCGTCTCAGTTCAGCGCTTTTTTGGGTTTTTGTGGAACCGTACATCGTGTGAGGCCTAACCTGACTAAGTGACTATATTGGAGATTGGGTGCTGAAAGGAGGATTGTTGAATGGGTTTCACTGTTGACGTTTGTCTGAACTGCTGTCTGGTTTGTTTCCTTGGGGAATGGCCACAGACTAAGATATGCTAGAGATTCTTCTTTTACTCAAAATGGGTATGTCAATAAATGTTCTTCAATGCTTGTGTATTAATTCGTTGGGGATGCCAAGAAGTTTTTTGAAGCCTCTAGTTTCTTTTTGATTTTGACTATGTTTCATCACAGTATAGAGTGGACCTTTAGATTAGCAAAACCTTAGTCTTATCTGAGAGGGGTGATGGTTGTCAAACTTGTAATCTCAAATGAGTGACGTGTGTTAATATTGGTAGAAAAGTTGTACTTTTTTGAATCATGCTAACTGCTCTATTATGTACCATATTCTTTATGTACCATATTCTTTGCAGATTTATTCTGTCTGTCTGTCTTCATTCTCTTCTTTTTGTGGAAGTTTATAATGCTTTAGAAATTTACAGGTATATAGAGAGAATTGCAGTTGTCTCTGTTAATAATGATAGCATCGCCTTCAGCAGTGATGACGCTATCTCAATGGATGTAAAATACAGGAGTGGAATCCAAAGTTTTTCACATTATCCCACGTCCCTGAGAAGTATCGGCAAGCAGTGTCCAAGTTTTTTAGAGAGTCTTGATTGCTCGGATGGCCGAAACCTGGCAAGTTCCTACCACCGCAAGCTAAAAGAGGCATATCACAATCGAAGAGAAGCTGAGAGACCCAGAGGTTGTAAGGCGGAGCAAGGAACATCTAATCAGACTTGATGAAATTGAGGACAGTTTGAGCAAGACTTATATTGCAGGGGAAGAGTTCAGCATGGCAGACAGGTTGAGCAAGACGGCTTATATTGCAGGGGAAGAGTTCAGCATGGCAGACGTAATGTTCATTCCGGTGCTAGCTCGTTTGGCACTCTTGAATTTGGAAGACGAGTATATAAACAGCAGGCCAAACATGGCCAAATACTGGAGTTTGGTTCAGCAAAGGCCTTCCTACAAAAAGTGATAGGAAGATACTTTGGCGGCTGGAGGAAGTACAGGACCCTGGCTAAAACTTGGTGCTTCATTTGGTTGAGGAACACGCTGAAGAAGTATTAACTTCTTTGTAGGAATATCTCAAAACTGTAAAAAGGAGGGTGGGGAAAGTTTTGGCTGTGAAAAGTCTTTAGGCAAAATTTACCTTTTGAATTGCTGTAAATAGGTTCTGTAGTGTTTCCTCTCTTAGTGTTGAAAGAGCAGGCAGTTGAATTTTTTCATGTACTGGACTGCTTTCTGTTCTGTATTCCCTTTAAGGTTGAAATAATTATGTAGAAAACAAGCATGTTATGAAAATAAAAAATTGTAAAGGTTCGATTATTTTGATTGCAAGCAGTGAACTTCATTGAGTTTGCAGTCTTAGAGCACAGTTCATCCGTATTCTAGATCTTTAAGATTCCTGATCTTTAGTAAAAGTTGGTGCAAGTTAGTATATCATAAGGCAGAGTAATGCTGCTGTAATTAGATGTCAAGAGTTATGAGCAAAAGAGAGTTGATTGAAGCACTCCCTTGGCGAACCGCAACGATTCCATATCTGAGTCCCGGATGAGGGACCAGGCCACACATCTTGTGAATAGCTTGGACCGACAGACAGGCAAGGATTGGAGAGACAGAGCACTTCCTCTGGCGTCTCTATAAAGTGGCTCTACTTCCTGAAAGCTTTTCAGATAGCAGTCCGCATCAGCTGCCCCGGCATAATTTTGGGAAGCAAGGTCTTCGCACATGGCCAGTGAACGACATTTCATTGGAGGGATCTGCCATTCTTTCCCTAACCTGAACGCCTGACCCTTGTTCTGGCATTACTTTCCAGATTACAATGAATTGCACAAGTGAATAATTCCATATTGTTGCTAATTGCTGTCGCAACAGCCACATTGCGCATCTCTCGAAGCAACTCAAGGCGGCGTATGTTTCAAGAACAATTTCATGATTAAAGAAAATAATTTTTTTCGAAATAATTTTCCAAGAAAATGTCCATTTTCAAGTTAGAAAATTTATTTTTTTAACTTTGAGTATACATGTATCTTTGACCATAATCATTTTTAGCCAACTAAACAAATGAAATTTCAGAAAACTAGTTGGCAGCGAATATTTTTACTTGAGTAAAAGCAAAAAGAACAATTATTCGATTGGCTGCGTTGCCTAGAAAAAAAAAAAAGTAACTAGTTCATGTTGAGATGTATGAAATTTTCGTTTAAGGGCGCACATATGAGCATGTTGAAAAAATTTGATACAAAACATTTTCTACGAAATATGCTATATGATCATGCTAAAAATGTTTGTCTTCACTAACCATGAACAAAATAAAATTAATGAGCATTTCATAATTTAGAATTCAATATCAATTTTAAACTTTATTAAAAAAATTAAAAATAAAAAATAAAAAATAAAACAGAAATTTTTTGCATCCTTATTCTAGGAACACATGTTTCTATTCTTTTTTTTATTCCAAGAACAGTTTTTTACACTTACCAAACGTATCATGCCTAATTTACTTCAGGCATTTAGTCCCTCAAGCAAGACAAATTGATCACTCCATTACAAAAACCAATTTCAGCCTATTTGGCCATTGTCAGGAAAGCAGTGTCAACTCCTAATTAATTTATGCATGGGAAGCCAATTTTTAGAGATCTTTTGAAATAATAATCATCACATCCCTGAATTTCTGGCACGCACACTCTAACGCTACTTCCCCGAACCAGTTGTATTAACCCTTTTACGTCTTCCACACTTCACCTTGATTGCTCAATGCTCCACCTTTCGGCCCGTATCGGTATGAGAGAAATCGAACCATGACAAATGCACTTTGCATCCTCCTATAAACATTGGGACGACAAAATTGCAAAATGAATTTTGTTCTTACGACTAAGGGAAAAGTACAAAAAAAAAAAAAAATTTTAATCCTATTATATTTGTATTATTTTAATCATAAACTTTTTAATTAAACTAAATCTCCTTCTAAAAGAAATTAATGATTAATTTTATTTAGTCTTAAACATTTTTACATTGGAACTAATTCAATCCATCCAGCCAATTTATGCCAGAAATTGTTGGCATGGATGCCGACCGTCTTACGTAGCATGACTAGACGGCCACATTGACAATTTTTTAATAATTTTTCAAATTTTTTATTAATAAAAAGAAATCTCAATATCAACATTAGTCATGTCACAGAAGGCCAGGCATCCACATCATTGATGTTCGGCCTAAATTGATCAAATAGATTGAATTGGTACTAATTTGAAAATGTTCAAAATTAAATCGGTTGTATGAAAAGTTTAGGACTGAATTTGTATGAACAATTTTGGTACTTTTTCCTATGACTAATGGAAACAATCTTTATCAAAAGACATTTCATCATGTGCATGGTTTTGCTTTATGGTTCCTATTTGCATCTGTATGACACTTTTGGGTTTGGACACCAACTCATCGTATATAGAAGGAATGTACCAAAGTACAGAAATGTCAATAAATAACCAAATCAGCATTTTCAACATGAACTAGTAACGACATTATACGGTTAGAGTTATAATATATGTGTTTTTAAGGAAAGAATTGCATGACACAACAGTAGTCTTGCATTCATGCTGTGCGTACATAAGTCTAGTGACAACTATTCAGAGGCATTTGAGACTTTGAAAAATTATCACATGAATTACCCATTTCGAACTCTAGTCTTTCTAGCTGTTTTCCCCCTCCCAAGGGCAGGTTCTTATGGTCATTTTTGAATATATGGATTGGAGCATCCGTGACCTTGAAGTTTACTCGGTGCAACAATTTACCACCTGCATTAGGTAACAGTCCATTCTGATGTTTCAAGTACATGGAATGGAAAGCACGTGAATACAATCCTTTTTACTCTACGAGAACGTGAACATGGACATGGACATGGAGAGGCACTTCCTGAGATGCCTTTTCGATGGAAAGAGGGCCATAGCTGAAGATATAAGAGGAACATAAAGTGTATTGTTGAAGTTGCCATGCAAGATTCAAAGTTCTGAACTTTCCAGCAGATTGGAAGCTGAGGCTATTATACACATGTTTATTGAGCCTAAGACTTGCAGAGACTCGTACGTTGACTATTGTCCTGACAGTAGAGAAATTTGATTCTTGCTCTCAACGTAAGTTCCTCTATATGCCCTACCTCTTCAAATGCTTTAGATGGCATTCCAGACAAATCTGTCAAACGAGGATCAGATGACTCTCCCAACTGATACATGATGTACTGATTATTGTTTTCTTCTTCACATCAACGAACTGCTTGACATGGCAACCCCTTTTGTTGACGAGCTCCTGTCTTTGCTCTAGCATGCCATCGAGCTTGAAGAACAGGAAGAGAAACCTGCCCTGGCCAAGAATTCACCGCCAATTTGATTTGATCATAATGGTAGATTTCGAGTGAGTTCGCAGACATCGCCTTGACACATTCATACTGTCTAAGCCACCAGATAGAGATTCACAAAATCCACATGTTAGAAAACTTTTCAGGCGTATCCTCAGCTCAGCTCCAGCCAAATGCCGTTGGCCCCTTGCATACTATCTTGGCTTCTGATGCCTCCACAATTGAATGCAGGAAGATACCCGGTGGTCAGCAATAATCACAACATCCACACTGCAAACAAGTGAACAGAAAGTCCAGTTTTCAAAGACACAAGAACATAGCCATCTGCACTGTCTTTGCAGCTGCCCTTTCTTTTGCAGTAGATTGCCGAATGCAACGTAATAACGTACCTTGAAAATGGCTTCTCTCTCTTTAAAACTCTTGGGAGAGAATATCCCCTCTCTCGTTAGCAGGAGAGATGGCAACAGAGGGCATACATTAACTAACGTGCGCCTCCTGACCATTTTCCTTACCAACCGGATATAATCCTCTTTGAATCTTTATGTGGACCTTGGATTTTCTGATGGTTCTTCTTTCTTTGAGCATTTGGAAGGCTTGATTGAGAGATACGGCTCTATTCTAAGTGTCCCTGATTCATCACAAGAAGTTCTGAATGACGTGGGGAGACTCGCATTGGGTTCTCTGCAGGAGTTCCAGCAAGATTCTACTCAGGAGCATTTGAATGTTACTCAATCGTCCTGGAAGGATATTCTTCTTGAGTCAAATGCAAGGAAAATGAATTTCCATGAGCCTCACATGATTGATGGTCGTAAACAAGTTCTAATACCTCGATCAGTGGTTTTGGAGGGTATTATTAAGTGGAATGATTTTCTTAGTGGACAGATTCTGGGGGAAAAAACGAGTTTAGGAGTTGTTGCTTTTCCAGCGAATTGATTATGGGGCAGAGATGGGAGTATTGACCTTCATGAGATTGGAAAATGGCTTATTCATGATCAAATTGGCCAATTCTTCTGTATAAGATTGAATTCTTAAAAAGGGTCCTGGCATATTGCGCATTTTCCCCTGCTTCTTAAAAAATGGGAGCCAAATCTGTTAAAGTTGGATGCTGAGAAAACTCGAGCTCCAGTTTGGGTTAAATTTTTTAAAGTGCCTTTGATGACATTAGAGAGTTTGAGTAATAGAGCTACAGCAATTGGATTTCCTCTCTTCCCTGATAAGATAAGGCAAAAGAGGAGGGTTCTCGTTTATCTTTTGCAGAAGGTTTTTACTGAAATAAATTTGCCTTTGCCTTTTCCTGATTCGGGGTCTTGTAATCTGGAAGATGGGTCCTAATCAGAGATGAAAGTAGAGTATCCACGGGCTTTGCGGAAACGTACTTTATGTAATAAGTCTGGTCACTCTACTAATGCTTGTTCTGCAGCACAGAAGTAGATGGTGGAGAATCACTGGATTCCAAGGCACTCCTGTGCTAATGAGGTTAAGGTGCTGTTAAACAACCAGGAGATTCGGTTGGAAAATTATCTGATATTGGGATAAGGAATCATTCGCAGGTGGATGAAACGCACGATGTTGGAAAGAGAAATGAGTTCTAGGTGGATGAATCACTGACAGCTGCAAATTGGCGGTGGCAATAAAGTTTGGGAGTTCTCCTATGTCTGTCTCGAACTCTCTGCGAATTAGAAAGTTCATGGCAAGCACCCATCTTCCGGTGAGGACGAAATGGAGGAAGTTTTGCAAGATAGTGGTATAGCCTCTGTCATTAATGATGACCCTATCCTCTCATGTTCTGCTCCTTCAAGGAAAGCTACAGAAGCTGCTAAAGTGCATGGTGAGATAATGAAGCAGATTGCTCAATCCAGGAGAGGAAGGAAGAGGAATTTGTCGACTGATCTGCAGCACGTGGCCGGTGAAGTCCAGCTCCTCCATCTTGAAGTAATAATATAATATCTTGGAATATGAAGGGTTTTGGCGAATGTCTCAAACGCAGAAAAGTAATAAAAGTTGAGAGGACGTCTATCCATTTGTTTTGTTTGCTTGAAACTTGAGTAAAGGTCCAAAGGACAAGAACGCTGAGAAAAGAGGAAATAGAGCTTTCCCAAATGTGACTTGGATTCACAATTAGAAAGTACGTGATTATGAAAGCATTTGGATTTTTATTAAGAGGGGCAAATTTGTAGATATTATACATATACATGGGCAGTTTATACATTGAAGATTCCATACAATGACAATTCTTTTCTCTTTACTATTTTGTATGGCTTCAAACGAGCCTGAAGAAAGGAAGCTCTTGTCTTACTTGATTGCCGGCCCTTGTGGGTGATTTCAACACCATCGTTCCCCATTGGAGGCTAGTAATGCTGATGTTGCTGATTCAGTCGTTAGGGAAGATTTTGAATAGCTGTCTGTTCGATGCCGAGTTGCAAGATGTAAAGTCTACTGGGAATATTTTTGCTTAAAGCGGCAAAAGAACACAAGATTCTGTTGCCAGGAAAAGGGACAGAGCACTAACTAATATGAGCTGGCTTCAGAATTTTCCCTTTTCAGCTGCTGATTTTCTTCCTCCAGGAATTTCAGACCGTTGTGCTGTCAATTGTGACCAAATAAGCGCACCAAAACCCTTTTAGATTCTTCAATTACTGGTGCTAGCATCCCCAGTTTTTGAACTAGTCGAGTCAGCACGGACTTGTGCTGTTTCAGGATGTTCTGTGTTCAAGCTATATGAGAAGCTTCAAAATGTTAAAGCAGCTTTAAAGAAACTCAATAGTGAGCAACTTTTGTCAAATTAATGAGCAAGTGAAGCAAGTGCAAGAACAGTTGACAGCTTTGCAGGCACAAATTAATTCAGGTGGGCCAGTTCCAGATGTATAAGTATAGGAGCATTAATTTAAACTCAGAACTGAGTTTGAAGACTCAAGAACGGTGAAGAAGCCTTTTTCAAACAGTTGGGGGATAAAAACACACATACATTCATAGAATGGTTAGAATAAGAAATTCCAAGGGATCCCTTAGATTACTATACTCTGGAGATGGAAGAAAGCTTGGGCATAAGGCCATAGCAGCGGAGGCTAACATAACTGCTATTTCACGGATTCCAAAAGTGAAAAATGCATCTAAGATGACCTAGTTCAGGCCTATTTCTTGTTGTAATGTCATTTATAAATGCATTACCAAGATTAAGGCAAATAGAGATTTTGCCATTTTTTTATTAATGTCAGCCAGTCTGATTTTGTTAATGATAGAAGGATTGCTAATAATGCTTAGTTTGCGCATGAACTAGGTAAAAACTATCATAGCAATCGTATTTCTCCTCGAAGAATGAAAAAAGCTGACACAATGGAGGCTGTCGGCTCAGTGAATTGGGATTTTGTCCTCAGCATCTTGCAGACTATTAAAGTGCCTGAGAACTTTATTTAACGGATAAGGGTAGGCATTACTCCCCCGTACTTCTCAGTCAGCTTGGATAGAGGCTTGAAGGATTTCTTAAAGGGGAGAGGGGACTGAGGCCAGGAGATCCTTCATCTCCATCTTTCTTTGTAATTACCACGAATGTCTTCTCTAGAATGTTGGACTCAGGCGCACAACATTGAAGGATCAGGTATTATCCACCTTGTGCTGAGGTAAAATTTACTTATTTGAGTTCTGCTGACGATTTCTTGATATTTTGGATAGGAGATAGGGCATCCTTGTTGGATGTACTCTCTCTTTCTCAGGAATTTCATAGTATGTCTGGCCTGAAGATAAATCCTGAAAAATCTCAGCTTTAGTCTTCCTGGAAATAAGTTTGATCACAGCAAAGATCTTCTTTGACTGAGTAACTTTCAGAGGATCTCGGCAACTTTCGAAGAGGATCTCTTCCTGTCAGAAATCTTGGCCTTAACTCATTTCAGGAAGGCTAATTGATCGTGATTAGTAAGCCAATGATTGATAAGCTGAGTTTTAGAAAGGATTAGTGGACTTCTACGAACTCAGTTATGCAGGAAGATTGCATTTGATATCATCAGCTATGTATAGCATGGTTAATTACTGGACTCAGATCTCGGTCTTGCCAAAGGAAGTAATTAAAGTTGTAGGAAGCTAGCGTTCTGCTTTTCTGTGGAAAGGTCAAACTGCGCATGCTTATGGAGCAAAAGTGGCCTGCTTTGATGTATGCATTCCCAATTTTGCAGGGGGCCTTGATCTTAGGAATCTTGCTTTGTGAATGCTGCTTGTATCCTCAAGAAACTCAGCAGATTGCTTCTAAAATCATGCTCTTTATGGGTTGCATGGGTTAATTCTACATTGATGAAGGGGTCTAGTTTGTGGCAAGCCAAGGAAAGATCAGACAGCAAAGATGCGTGGAGGAAAATGCTCAAACGAAGGCATTTATTTAAACCACATATCAAGCATCTGGTAGGTAGTGGAGAAACTTTCTTTAGGATAAGATGAATGGCATCCATATGGGATCTTGATTGAAAAATATTCTCTGAATCTTTTATACCTTTAGGTTATAAAGCAACCATTGCAGATGTTATTAGGGCAAATGACTGAGATGGCCTTTAGCAAGGTCTGTTGATGGCCTTTAGCAAGGTCTGTTGATCTGCTTTGAATTATGGATCGCCTTTGGCAAGGTCTATTTGCTGGATCATCTAGTGGCTCTTTCTCTGTAAAGGAGGCTTGGAAGCTAGACAGGAAATATGGGAACAAAGTGACTTGGCAAAGGCTTGTGGATTTGGTATAATGTGCTAGGCTATGGCTTTACAACTTGGATGGTGACTCATGATAGGTTGCACACATGGTCCAGGATGAAAACTTGGTGGGCATGGATAGCACTAGTGTGCTATGCAGACGACATGAAAAATCTCAAATGCACTTGTTTTTTCAAGATTATCTTCTGAAAGCAGATTTGGGAAAGTTTTACAGCTACTCTCCTGTCGAAGATTTGCAAGTGACAGGAAGGATGAATTTACTTGGGTCATGCAGAACGTGGAGGGGAATAGTTTTAAGTTAGCCGGGCATGCAACAATTTATTATCCCTGGAGAGAGAGGAACTTGGTGAAGCATGAAAATACATCCCCTCAAGCTCACCGTGTCCTTGATGCAGTTGATTTTTCTTTAATAGTCTCTGTAGAAGTTATGATTCAGGAAGGAAATTAGAAACTTACTGCTGATGTTAAGAGTTTGTGCAGAAATTGGCAAGTTCATGTGACTAACTTTTATGTAATCAGGCATGGTTTTGAGTTTGCATCCCTAAATCATTTTCTCCGGCTTGCAGTTGGTACCGGCAGTGTGGATGTGGAACATATGATTTAATGTTGTTCTTTTGATGTGTAGTTCGCTGTTAGTGGTCTTGTATGGGATGTAATCCTCCCCTGCTTTATTCCACAGGTTGTGCAATAAAATGGATAATCGATTATCAAAAAAAATTGTATAAGATCACAGGTCAAATATGTCTACTGTACTTTCAACCATGCCAGGTTCCCCAAATAAGTACCTTTGACAGCATGACCATAGGGTCTTGTGGAAATAATTTGGCTCAGCAATGCTTAGCAACTGAACAAAGCTCGAGTGTTCAATCTCCCATTTAAAGATACCTCAACAAGTCATCTTTCTTGTCTTGTGAAGCTTCTTTAGTTGCTCATTTTGAATGAGGGACAGAATTTTTAAGTCCACTGACCAGCATAGATACAGTAAAACACAAGCTTTCTGAGCGCAGCAGGATTTGCCGCAAAAGAATCTCCACTTCATAGAGAAAACAGCAATGACTGCGCACATCATCTTATAGCCAGCAGCAAACAACCATGGCCACCCTATTTGTCTCACCAGACATGAACCAAGGACAGATACATAAGGGCAGCCAAAGATAGCTGAGGCAGGGAACCAACACAGTCCAATTCCCTCTTCTTCCCAAGAACATTTTTAACGCCCATCAAGTACCCTTCGATGTCTTATCCGATCCTTCCAGAACTCATCCTTCTTTCCTTTCTTCTTGGGTCTCACTGAACCCATTTTGCTATTGACTATACCAAGAATAGCACTCCTGTCCTTCCTATTGTTTAATGCTGCTTTTACATCCAATATTTCCCTGAGCTTTTGGTATGATCGGGCATCTGGCACCTGTCCACTTTTTACCATCTTCTTGTGATAAAAGAATGCCCTCCTGAAATCACGAACACGGACAAAGGCATATATCATGGTCGAATAAGTGATAGAATCAGGCTTCAGATTCAAAGTTGCCATTTCTTTCAACAGTTGGGGCAACTTCAAGTGCTGACCTCCTCGTGCATATGCATTAATCAGCATATTATAAGTCATAACAGTTGGCTGCAGACCTATCTTCCCAAATTCAGAGATCACATCTCTAGCTTCAACGTAGTGACCTTGCTTAGCAAATCCATCAAGGAGAATGTTAAACGTAACCCGTGTCCCTTCAACTTTCTCGATAATCATCATCTTCCATATTGTCATTAACATTTTGGTGTCACCAGAACGCCTAAATGCATCCAGGAGAGTGGTGTAGGTTTCAATCGAGGGTTTGATTCCTTCTCTTAGCATATCCTCAAATGTTGAGTAAGCTTTTTCATGCCAACCACTTACGGAATAAGCATGAACAAGAGCTGTATAAGAATGTAAATTCGGTTTTATACCAACTCTCCTCATCCTCATGAACGCATCTGCAGCCATGTCACTCATTTTCCTCTGCCTGCCATATGCACTAATCAAGCATGTATATGAAGTGGCATTTGGCTCCAAGCCCATCTCTTGCATATCTTTAAGAAACTTTTTAACAATCTCAGGCTGTATCCTTCTGCTGTATGCATCCATCAGGATATTAAACGTGGCAGCAGTGGGTTTGAGGCCTTTTACTTTCATTTCAGCAAAGAGACCCTCAGCTTCTTCAATCTGATTGGATTTGCTATAAGCATCCATTAATGTGTTGTATACGATGACATTTGAAGGGATACCTTTCTTTTCCATTTCCACTTGGATAATAAGAGCTTCCTTCTTCAGCCCCTCATCACAGAATGATTTTATTAGAGCACCCATAACTTCTGAACTCCATTTAACTCCCTTTCTATTCATCTTCTCAAAGAACTCCCACGTTTCTTTAGCACTGTGGCCATTCTTCCTCATGACTGTGATGACTATAGAGCATGTCACGTGATCCGGCTGAACATTATTAGCCTCCATTGCCTCATACACCTTCCAAGCATCCTCGTAGCTGAAACGTACGATTAAGTATCTCATTTAGAACGTCTGGACACATGGGAGAAGTAAAAGGCAAGGGAATTACAGATTAAAGGAAGACAACTATTGCCAGAAAAAGAAAAATTCAATGTCATTGATGAAAGGACGATTGCAGCTGTCTAGGGTATGTTCTTATTTTGTTTCTGCAGAGACTCATGTAGGATATGAACAACATGGTCTAGATCTTGAACAGTGATCCAACAGATTGTCCTTCAGACTCAGAAGAATAGAGTCAAAAGCCAAAAATTTACTCCCACCAAGATATTACACAATGACAGGAGATTCAGACCTCGTCCAATTCAACAGGACAATAAGATAAAACTACTTTCTCCAAAACTAAGCTTAAATCAGCCTCAAGGACTTTGCTGATCTTACTATCGACAAAAGCACAATTGGTGTCACACAAAGTCAATCGTGACGCGGCATAACAAATAAAGAAGCACGAAACCAACGAACAAACTGAATACCTGCCGGAGCTCATCAGCCCTGAAATAGCAGAATTGTAAACACGAACATCCCTGAACTCTTCCTTGTTCGGCAGGTTTTCGAACAAGACCAGCAATTTGGCCCCCATTTTAGCTCTTCCCAACATGGGAAACATGACGGAGCATGCTCGAGCGGTAACAAGCGACGGCTCCCGCAACCCCATCCACTCGAAAAAGTAGACGCTGCTTCCCCACAAGCCCCTCCTTTCCATAATCCCCAACACCTCCACGCACTCTTTCGCGCTAATCTTCCCCTCGAAACCCCCCAACAACTCCCCCAACGTCGTGTTCACCGGCAACCTCCTCGCAAGTTTCAAAATTTCGCCGACCACGCCCTCGGGCGACCCTTTCGGGGCCGACCCAGAAGACCCCATCTCCTCCGCATCTCCGACGGCCGGCGCCGACGCATCCTGGGCATCGGTATCCGCACCGAAGCCGTCGGGAGCGAGGCGCCAAGAAGAGCGCCGGTTGCTCTGGAGGGAGACCCGCCCTTCGCCCGGCGGATCGGGGGCGGGGGCGCGAGAATTGAAGAATCTGAGAATTGGGTCGTCGCCGCTGCCGTCTTCCTCCGCCCGCCGCGGCTGCGACTGCGGCAGCACCTCCGGCCGCCGCCGCCGCCGCCGCAGCAGCAGCTGCTGCTCTTCATGTTGCTGGAGGTGAGGAAGGAAGATGGGAGAAGAGGGAGAGGGAGAGGCTGCGGATAGGGAGGGAGGGTTGCTGTTGTTGTTGTTGTTGCTGCTGCTGGAGGTGGTGGAGATGGCGGGGACGGAGCAGGATCTGGTGAAGTGAGCGGGAGGAGGATGGCGGAACGGGAATGGCAAGCGCTGGTTCGTGAGAGCCATCGTCTCGTCCCCAAAAAGATCGAATTTTTGAGTGCCTTCCCTCGCTGAGTACCGAGCTGAAATTTGTACTGTCGACTGTAACAGTCCTATTCCTAATCAGAACCATTTTTCTATCTCCGAAATAGAACACAATTTTATTATTTTAATTCTGAAATAAATTTTTAGTCCAAAATAAAGTTGGAACAGAAATGTTTTATATTTCTGAAATATAAATGAAGAATAAAAACTTTTTTCATCACTGTTCTTGCTACTAGTCAGCCACCCACTTGCCATTGTTTACCACCACTGGTCATTCTCATTCTCGCTATTAGTCAGCCACCCACTTGCCGCGCCACCATTGGTCTTTGTCCCCGTTGCCCTCCGTCGGTGGCCGGCTGTTATCATCTGTTCATTGCCATTGCTCAAGAGAGAAAAATTCCAAGTCATTATCAAACGAATTTTTATTCCGCCAATAAAAATTTTATGTCATTACCAAACGCTTATTTTTACTCGAAAACTCGTTTAAAGAATATAAATAGAAAAATCTACTTCTAAAATAAGAATTGATTTCTCAAACAAAATGATCAAATTAGGTCAAAAATGGTTCAACTCAAAATTGACTTGCATAACTCATTCTAACATGAAAATAACCCATTTTCATATGATATGGACAGTGGTCTATACGAAACCCAACTCAATCCAATCCATATTTCAAATGAACAATAATCAGTGTCAAAAAGTGAAAATGCAGCTCATTGTGTGTATCTATAATTCATCATCTAGAAAATGTGCTATACACAGATATTTTTCTTGAAATATAGTAATTCTTTTTCAGACCTTCTCCTAATCTGTCATGACTCTACATCACATTTCATTAGGAGGGAAAAAGATTTGAGGCTATAAACAATGGCACTCGGACTAGTCTTTGAAGTGAGAGTGGCTTTAGACCATTATCAAAGATGATACTCATGAAATTCAGCGCCTGATAATAGAAAAAATAGCTTGGATCTCGTTGACAAGCTCTTCAGAGGAACTACCAGCAACCAATTTTCAATCCTTGGAGTGGATCAAAGAATGCCTGCGATTGCTGAGCAGTGAAAATAACCATCCTCTTGCTCGGATACCTGCGAGTCGAAGGAAGAGTTTGGACTAAAAGTTCTGCCGTACAGCCCCTTCATGCGATTAATGTAAAAGCTAAGAAGTTGTATTGGAAGCTCGTGAACGAAGTCAAAAGAAATGAGGCTTCGGATTGATAAGATCATCTTCTACAACAGACCCAAGGCACGTCATTTCAGAACAAAATATGACCACAGCGAAGAAAGCACCGTGCCAAAGAATTTACATCCTATTTACACGAAAAGTCTCATGCTTTCTCACTGCAGCATGTTTCGATCTTAAATGATACATGATGACATGCTCGCACAAAGTCTAGACATCGCCGCTGCTTTGATCATGTTGGACTTGGCTGCATCTAGCAACGGGTCAGCCTGTAGAGCTTGGTTGAAACAATATTGGGCTTCTTCCAAGTTTCCCTCGGCAACAAACACGAGACCCAGGTTGTTGAATGCAGGAGCATATCCAGGGCGGAGTTCAAGAGACTTCGTGAGCATTGCCCTGGCTCGTCCATACTGTCCAAGACGCCGGTAGAGATTTCCAAGGTTGGAAAATATAGCATGCGCATGCTCAGCTCCCGTCAATGCCAAAGCCCGCTTGTATACTACCTCAGATTGTGATGGCTCCTCAGACAAATGCAGAGAGATGCCTGACCATAAACAATCAAAACATGAAGAGTATAGTTTACCAAAGCAATTAAGGGAGACGCGTATTGCAACGAACTGTACCTAAATTTGACCATGCACAGCTGCATTTGCTCATGCGAGCAACCGTAGCTTTGAGGTACTTTTGTGATTCTTTGAAATGTCTAGTACAAAGACTATGGAGGCCAAGCTGGTGCCAATGGACAGCATCATCAGGGTCCTCTGCTATGGCCTAGTTTATTCAAAGACATGCAATTTAGGAAGAAGGAAAAAAAGCTGAACTAAGACAAACTACCACATGAATGGGGTCAAAATAAATATGAAAGAACACCTATGCTCTGATTTTGATTTTAGTGAGCACAAAAAATCTCCACTCAAAAAAGATAAACCCCAATCCATTCACACCAAAGGACACATTTAACTCAATTCCACTAATCGCCAGGCAGTAAGCATACAATCAATGTGGTGGTGGCAGCAAGAAATAATTCAAAGAACTTCATTGATTTCCTAATATCTCCCAAATCAAACATCAAAGAATAGACAAAGTGGAATGAAGTAGTAGGCTTATACTTCAAAGATAAAAAATTTAAAACTGCAGGCTTAATCTATTTAAAAACAAATGTACATATCCATACTGTCGCCAATTCAAGATCGAGGCATACTTATAAATGTGATTGCTCCTATCATGAATAGCAAACTCAAGAGAGGAAGAGAGCTGACTATAAAAGACAGGCTAATTAAATACTTTACCCAGCTATTATCTTCATTTTGTAAGCCGCTTTATTATCAATGTAAGACCCTTTTCAAGCAAATCTACTACAGCTATACCTCAACATAACCTGACGGAATATTGTTTCCAAAAAGAAAAACCACCCAGTTGGGCTATTTCCAGTTACAGCACTACATAAATCACATAATCATACCAGTAGCCCACAAGCAATGACAGAATATGCGACTAAAGTTGCAGCCCACAAGCATCGACAGAATATGTTACTAAAGTAGCAGGCTTGCCAAAAAACCATTACAGTTACTAAGCTAGGCAGGACACCACCTCTTTATCTCGGGGCTAAACTAGAGACCAGAGCAAATACCTGCTTCAGACTATAGGTAGCACTTTCTTCTACGTCCATCAGTTCATTTGATTCTTTTCCAAATCCAGCCACAATCTCGTGTTGGACCTTATGAACCATGGCAAGCCCTGACCAAGCAACAGGAGCTTGAATTATTGCAGAATCTCCATCCCTCACAATTGAAGCCATTTCATTTCCAGCCAAAGAAAGCTGATCATAAGGATCCTGAGACCTCTCTACATCCTTGATCCGGTGGAGTGCCACTGCATATCGAGTCGCCATGCAACCGGGATCCAATTTTACTGACTAGAATAGGAACAGCCACAAGTCATTCTCATAAAAAAAGGAAATAAACAGCTGCACAATACATAGTACCACAAGTCATGACAGACAATGGAAGCATGAATTCCATTAGAATATATAAAGATTCATCAAAGAAACCAATGGACAACCTCAAACAGAGGCCATAAGCACCTTCTCCAAGCACTTGCTGGAATTACGATGATCACCAATCGTATAATATGCATCCGCCAGATTGATCCAGATATGCGATGCTTTAGGATCTGATTTCAAAGCTGTTAGCAGACACTCCTTTGCCAGATTGACAGCAGTAAGCTGATCTACCAAAGCACCTTCACCGGCATTTGCCCCAGCACCTGCAAAATTTAGATAACATTAGTCAGCTTCATATGACATACTAAAGGATAGCAGAAGTTAAACCATATGCACCAGAAACAGTAGATCCTGCTTCAATTCTCAACCGTCTTTTAGACATGTATCTCCAAAATCCAGTTAACTGTTTAAAACATACCTGGAACAACAGCACCGTATCTGCAGAGAAGAAGGGCTGCATAGTTCATTAAAGCAGCAGGATGATTTTGATCTTTCAGGATTAATCCTTGAAAGCATTTTGCTGATTGCTCCATCTTTCCACTGGAATAATATTAGTTGTTAGTCCATTATCCTTGTCCAGGTAAAATGTCAAAAAAGAAATGGACAAATTGAAAATTTGACTCAGCAATATAGAAATAAAGGACTCAAGTCATGCTAATCTGCAAAAGCAAAAGTTGGAGTCTCTCTTCTCCACCCCCCCCAAAAAAAACAAGAGAGAGAGAGAGAGGAAAAAGAAAAGAAAAAACACACCACCTTCCAACTTCATTGTCATAAACAAAAGATTCATTTCCTTTTCTAGCCATACATACTATTGATAGATTATACCAGTGGTTTTGCCTATAATCAACACCCATCCTTCCTGGCGCCAAATGATGTTGCTAAAGTATGCCACTAATAGCCTTGAACAATAAACTTCTGATAACAGGCAAAAACAAGTACATGATCCATCTCACCTTTGAAGGTAAGCAATCCCGAGATTCCCGAGGCAATCGAAATTGTTGGGAGCAATAGCCAACAAACAACATAAAACTGAGATAGCACTCTTCAGACAAATCAATAAGAAAGGTAAACTAATTGTCAGTTCAGTAAAGAAAACAGTGTAAAGGAAATGGTTAGCAGGAATATATTCACCTGCACACGATTTGTTTTAAGGAGAATCAAGCCAAGGGTGTTCCAAACAGTTGCATGCCTGGTATCGGCTCGCATTGACTCCCTCAGCTTAGAAATAATTTCCTCAAGTTCATCATGTTCAAGCTCTTTATCTGAGTTGTCATCCCCCAAGCTCTCTAACAGAATACACTGCACATTTGGACGACCACCATCATGTCAGCAAGCCCAAAGTTCTTAGTCTACGCCAAACAACAAGTACAAGGTTACTCCACCTGTGCATGATGAATCTGAACTAATGAGAGCAACTCCGGCCGCTCAATCTCAATCTCAGGACGCAACAAGATCTCCGCTGCTTTTTCATATACAGAGACTGCCTAGGAATTTTAGAAGAGACATGAATACATCAATAAGCACAGACTCATCAAGATGAAATTAGATATGTGACGCATGGAGGGTACCTTTTGAGGTTGGCCCAACCTCTGATACATCAAGCCAAGAATGAAATGAGCATGGGCATTCTTGGGCATCTTCCTAGCAACATGAACCAAACCCTGGGAGCAAGCACTGAATTAAGCATGGAGAACATTGAGAAAAAGGGAAAGAATTGACTGTAAATCAATTCTGCATCTTTACATGACACTGCACACCACATCCATTTTCTGTTAGCCAAGAGGTTACTATCAAGAACAAGGACCAAAAAGTTGTTTAGCAAATGAACACCAACAATAGCTCTTTAAAACCCGCTAGAGACACATTTCAGTTGCGACCAGCGCCAAAATCAACATCACGAGATGAAAATGGCTATAAAAGCTGAAGATGACTCACGGTTTTTAGACTGCTAACTTTTTCTTCTCGAGACGAAGGAGTCCCCTGACAAGGCTGATCAACGTCGCCATCACCTCCACAATCAGGAGAGCACTCTACCTTACTGATCTTCGTACGGCATTTCCCCAACTTGTTTAGCTTTCTAGAGTCACCTTCCGCACCATCTACATCTTTAGAGATTAATGTACTCTTCTCTTGGCTGCTTTCATCATTGTTCAACCTAACGAATACACGACTCACATCCGGTGAGCAATTTAAAAAAAAAAAAAACAAAAAGGGGGCAACCCCTCTTGTAGCAAAGGCGTGGCACAAGGACTTACACCAGTGATGCTATAAACCTCATCAAGTTAAAGAGATTGAGATTAATATAAATTCGCGCATTCACTCCTACTAAACAGAGACAAGAAACTACAAATCATTTCTACTTCTACCCTTCTTAACAATGGAGGGAACTAGAATTGGTTCCCCAGCCATTCGATTCTTGTAGCTACTGCACAAATTTCTCGAGCAAGGTCATCTCAAATCACCCTTCCGCCTATCAATTAGCTAAAACCGCCCCCTTTTCGCCTTCGAATTCTCGCAACTACCGCCCTCGGGAAGCTCCGAATCGGAGAACCCGAACGCGGCAGCCGAGCTAACCGAACACCGTGCTCATTACGACGAGGGAGAAACCATCGATCAAATCGAAAGAACAACCTCAGCTCCTCGTACCTGGAGCTGAAAGGAGACGGGGCGGGAGGAGGGAGGGGCTCGTCGCCGTCGGACACGGGAGGGTCGACGTTGAGGTCGGCCAGCACGACGAACCTCGACGCCGGCTGGTGGTGGTGGTGGTGCGGCGCCGGCGCCGCCGCGTCGTCCGAGGAGGCGCCGCCCGCCGTTCCGGGCTCGGTTTTCACGACGGCCGCGAGGTGCGGAGTTCTCGACATCATTCTCGCGCTCGCTCGATCCTTCCTCAGTCAACTGCACTGGTAAAGCGCACCGTGGTCAGCTCGACAAACGTCAATGCCATTAGGGCACGAACTTGGGCTTGGCCCAGAAAAACTGAATGGGCCAACTTTTTTGGGCCTTTATGATTTGGTCTTACTTTGATCATGAAGAAAAGACAAAAGCCCAATCTGCATTTGTTTATCGGAAAATGAATGATTTATATCATACTTTCTTATAAATCATCACCTATATCATTATAAAAATGAATGGATGAACAATTATTTCACCGCCCTCAAAGATGTTAAGACATGACTTATCATCAATAAAAGCATTTCTCATTGACCAATTATTTCTAATAATACAATTGATTGTTCTTTTAAAAATGTTCTCGAAATCATTCAATTTTCCCGAGACGAATGGAACCTGAGGAAACAATTGCCACCGTTATCAAGACATTCGTTTTCACATTCTCGAGCGAAGAATAGTTGCAAGACTGAGAGTTCTAAAAGCAAGCAATGGCCTGCAAGAAAAGAGGCCGCCCATCTACATTGCATTCAGGAGCAGGCGAGCCCGGGAGTTCATTATTCACTGACACTTTCAGAAAGTTTGTTCTTCAGAAAGTCACGTTTACTGACATGTCATGATTTACAAATTTGAAAAATTACCATCGCCAATCAAAAACTAACCAACCTATTGAAGATTATCGATCAGGAATTGTAAACACGTTATTTAAGCAACAAATTTGCCAAAGTATCTATACGAGAGTAAACAAACACCACAGCAACAAGTAAACCAGGAATTTATACAGGACATGGGAATGTCGTCGTAATCTCTACCCTCTTACTCCGCATTCGCGGAGAGTTTGAAGGTGTTCTCAGAAATGATGTCCTAGAGTTTCCTCCTAATTTGCAAAATTGCTGCGTCTTCAACTTCGCCCCAAAAACAGATTCAATTTAGACCATGTTGGGCCTCTGAGGCAACAGAAGATTATAGAACTTATCATGCAAGAAGAAGCTCTTGCCCTTGCTATCTACGGCTTTTTTCCAGCTACACCATCCACCATTCACAATCTTCTTATGATCATCGCTCCCTGTGTAGTGAGGATCGAGTATGAGAAAAGCGCAGTCTCCACTGGCTTCATTGTAGTCGATCCCTAGAAGAGTGTATGCAAGAACCCCACCACCTGTGCACACAAAGCAGTACAAACTTAGGATGAAGCAGTAGTGTTACATCATATGCATCGATCATGACCTGCTTGGAAACTCCCACACACCGATGGTCATTGTCTGCAGTATCAGCCTGTGAAGTACATTTCGGGTTCATCATCCCCCACATATTTTGCCAATATTAAAAGCTTAGATGAACCAGGGTCATTCTGACCATAACCATTAGCTCGTATAATCCACTCTTAACAATGTGTCGATCACATGTTTTCCCCCCTAAAAGCACTACGGATAAGGCAAGATATTTTTCCAATTAATTATTGAACAGAATTATTTATTCCGTTCTTTTATTAATCTGTTTCCACATTGAAATACTCAACTCAAAAATTCTTTTACAAAATTTTTTTTTTCCTGAACAAGAGAAATGAAATTGTAAATTACTTTTGACTGCCAAAGATGCGAAAGTACTTTTAGGAAAAAAGATTGTGACAGATGCATTTCACTAACCAATCATGATCGGTGTTCCTTGAGTCTCAAAATGCAAGGCCAGTTCTCGACACTTCTCAGGTAGCTCAGCTCCGGATCTCACATTAATCACTTTGCAACTAACCTGCTCAAGATAATCACATCTAGTTTTATGTAAGGCATACTCCCAACCATAGACACAACAAGAAGAGTTAAATGGATAAACCCCAACCCACCCCCAAAAAACAAAACCAAAAAAAAAAAAAAAAGATCCACTTCTTCCTTTCCCTTTTTCTTTCTCTCTTCCCCAAGGAGAAAAAAATATTGCGTTGCATTGCTTTCAACGAGTACACTGTAAATTTACCATTGAGTTTCACAACCTTAAACAGACAGTAAGGAATCAATAGGGAAAGCATATGAATCTCCACCACCTTTAACTAAGTACTCCTTACAAAAACTTGGCAGATGTATATAAAAAAAGATTGTCATGTGGGGATACTTACACCAAGGAGCTTATCCAAAACAAAGCTCAATTCGATGGCACCAATCCACTCACGAGAACCAATGAAAGCAGGCTCCTTATCTCCAATTTCCACCAGTGACTGCTGTATTTCCCTGCAGGACAAAGAAAATCGATCATTATATTGGCTGAAGCCAAAAATCTGAGACAGTAAGGACAAGCAATAGAAACCCAAGGAGCCCACAAAATCGTTTCTCCTGGGGTAATCATAGAAACTCATCCAATAGACATATTTGTACTCAGAAGAAGAGTTCCCACAACAATTGCCTAGGCCGCAGGAGAGGGGAAAGACAAAGGAAATTCAAAGAAGGGCATTAAAAGCCAATATCACATGACTAAGTTCACAGTCAGAAGCAGAGGACAAAAGAAAATCTTGCAATCATTTAGACTGATTACAAAGAGAACTGTGTCTAAGCTAGTGCACCAAAATCTAAACAAGGACCAAGACTGCTAAGATATCCATACCTGTGAGAAGGGACGTCAATGGATGTGTAGTATTGGAGTCTGAACCAAGAAATGATGGTTTGCAGAGAGCGGTAAGCACATCCCCAGCCCTATTATGAATGACATGCATAAATTCATGAACTCGTGAGGAAAGAAGAGAAAAATGTCAAACTGGGGTGCCCATGTGGACATGGACGGATCTGAATTGTCATTTCATTAAGTTGGATTCACAAAGTAAAAGTTTGAAGCCAGGAACATGACCATTGAGCACTCCTCTCTTTCATTTTTGGAAACACAGAAACAGAAAAGCTACACAAAGGTGAACCAAAAGTTCTTCAAAGTAACAGCATGGTTTTATAGAAAAAGGCAAAACAGAAACACATAAAGGAAGAAATAGCATTACCGAGTCATCAAAACCATCTTGAAGGTAATGATAGTACTCATATGAACCTTGAACAAGAGAGGTAACTCCACCAGAAACTATAAACAGGGAGAAAGATTCAGCATTTCGTTTGAATTAAAGGCCCAAGAGAAAAGAAGCAATAGAAAGACAACTTAATCAACATCTCACCACCACTGCTTGGAATGCCGATATGCACATCTTTAAGCAAAGAAGGCCCTGATATAACCAAAAATTGTTGCCCCGCAGTTATACACAATATTTTAATGTGTGAACAAAGAGAATGCAGTGTAGTTTGAACTAGAAGATTATTACCCCTTTGCCTTTCTTTGCTTTTTACACCATCAACCGTAAAGTATAGAGAATTTGAAATTCGTAGAAGCGGTCGATCAGTCGGTAATCCAAGTCTCATATGGAGAGATCTTCTTACTTCAACTGTAAAGTACAAAATCTCGTTAGTTCTTGCCAAACCACCACTGTCGCTGCTATATAACCATATTGGCAATTTCCAAGCCATGTGTGTGATTATACCATCTATGAAAGCATAACAAGACTAATTCTTCATTCAGCCTCTTCGATCATAAGAACTTAAAACTGGGGGAGTAAAAGCAGAGAACAAACTTCTTTATATTGATCAAAAAAGATATTGGGCGATGAGACCCAAAACTAAGATATATTCAACAATGGATTTTGCATCACAAGAATACTTTTCACCTATAAGCCAAAAACAAAAAATTACCTTGGCTCATTTCAGTCTCTCCATAACTGAGATCATAAATAACTGTAATTGGGTGCAACATTCCCAGAGGATTGAAATGATATGGATGTAACTGTAAGCAGCAAGATCAAACGCTGAATAAATTGAAATGAAAATGAACAAATGAAAGAAACAAGCAAACAGGCTTCAAGTATAATGTCCATTCTTAAGCAAGATCATCTCAGGGGCCGATAATTAAAGTGCATAATTTTAGACCAATTAGTGCATGCAAATATTTCTTAAGTTATTTGTAAGTGCTACGTGCTCAACTTAATATCGCCACTAATCAATGTACTTGACTATTTTAGCATATCATTTTTATGGCAAAGATGTCTTGGGATTTGCTGATACCGAAATTGTCTCATGTTTATGAAAAGCTTTTCTCAATTTCTTTCTTAGCTAGAAGTTGTACATTGAAAATACATAGTAATTACAAGTACAATGTGTGCATGTTCAGGCTTATTTGAGCACATGTTCAGGCTTCTATATATTCTATGGTGTGCATATGAGAGAGAGAGAGAGAGAGATTTTACCCGGGGATGATCCTTTAAAAGATTAGGTACATATGCATTCTTCATTGCAGTTAGCTGGTCAACAACACCTGGGATCAGTAACTTTGAAATTGCGCTGACTAGGGGAAGATCTTTTGGAGCATAACAAAGCACGTCCAACTTGAACTGAAGAACAGAAAGTCTTGTTTCCTCAAGCACTGAAAAGAAAAAATAAATCATCAACAAATCTCTGGCCCAAAAAAATCATCAACAAAAACTTAAGAACAGAAATCAATGGAACTGGTCATGTTATGGAAACAAGATCTGCAGTTAAGATTCTTACTTAGGCAGAAATAAACTAGTAGCTATACATCAGGGCCCATATCAGTCATGCCACATAAATTACACAACATAAATACCTGGAAAGTACACTGCCACAGGAGCAGCGGTTTCCCCAGACTTTCTCGATCCATTAAGCAGAAAAGTGACTTCAATAATGTCTGCATTCTAAGCAGATAAGCTTTTTAGAAACCAACCAAAAAGACCAAGCAAAACTAACACACTAAATATCTAGTAGAGATTACCTCAGCTGAGAATGACTTTGTTCCAGGATTACTTTCCAAGCAAAAATGTGAACACGGTAATGACTTTATATCTCTATCTTCCGCCACTTGACTAGAAAGCTTGACATTCGAGATATCTGCATCAACATCTAAGTCCCCAGCATGAAAGATGACTGGTTGAGGCGCTTCTGCATTTGCTTTATTTAAAGTCTCCACCATAAATGTGACTTCCGGATCTTTAAATTTTTCTGCCGCTGCCCCCACAGTCGACAAATACAGCTCCACAGCATCTGGATTCCCAAAAAAAAAAAGTTACACAAAATGGATTAAATGCAGAAAATAGAAAAGACGCCTCTAAAGTTCATCATCCTGTTCAAAAAGATATGACCATTATATACACATTGTAGCAGATGCAACATAAGAAGACTTGCATAAGGATACACCATATCCTAAAAATAAGAACATCAAAAAAATGTTCCCATTGCCATGCCTACCTTTAATATTTATAATGTGTATAAATATATCCTTGCCTGCATCTTAAAGCACCAAACTTTTGTCAATAAGCTTGTCCAATGATACATAAGTCAGCTTGTATCATATCAAAAACCATCTTTTATGCCTTTCTCTTACCTAGATCCTAGCCAATTCACCTCTACCCCATAGCTGCAGTCAGTTGTCACTATATTTGTGTACACAACTTCACGATTTTTCAGAAAGGACTATCAGCACCTAATAACGTGTACGGATAAAGTAAGTTTGAATTAATCTTTACCAAGAAACTTTCTCCCAATAAGCATGCATATACATGAACACTTTACACTTAATTTTTTAGCACTAGAAATGACAAGGAATCATTGTCCACATCCTAGGAGTATAGATTTTGCATGTTCCCAAACTCCAGTCAACAGGGATAAAATGCACATGCTTAAATCTCAAAAGTTCATTTCTAACTTCCTCTAAAGCTAACACTCTAACTTCCCTAGTAAGCATTAAGTAGTCATGAACATTAGCCATGAACACTTAGTCAATTACCAACATTTCACTTTTTGCACTAACAAAAAACAACCAACAAAACTTCCAATCTCAGCCTGTCGGTTATATAAGGTTCAGAAATGTTTCAAAACCGTTATCAGGGCACTCAAGCTGAAGAATAGGCTCAAACTGCAATCAATCGGCTATATCAATCTATAAAGATCAGCGAAGACACGTCAGCACAAGATGCAGATAAACTTACCAGACTTCTTGTTCTCAGGAAAATAAAATGGCAACTTTATAGGTAACTTGCAGCGAAGGAGGCATCCTTTCTCCCAAACATACTTCTCAGGATCACTGTCATATATAACAGATGTGACGGCCTCGAGGCTCTTCGGACTTTCACCGCTCGAGGAAAAGAAGTGAACATCACCAGAATCAATATCACCAACAGCACCAATTGTCCAGTGCTTTTCCGACTTTCCTCCAAAACCATCCACCCCTAGAAGCTTTTGCATCCTTTGAGCAGCATCGACAGCGTGACCAGCCATTTGCTCCGCATTGCCGTCTCTTTGAACAACTAGTGCTCCAATTACACAGAACCCCTTCATAAGCAATACCTGGAGATCTTCTGCTCCATCCAAACAAGGTCGGCAGTTGAATAAAAACCACAACATGGCATGCACATATTTTAAATTGCCAAGAGAAATGCGACTAAATCTAAGGGTGCATTCATTTCGTGAAAAATAAGTGATTTGGAAAATATTTTTCGAAAAAAATGATTGTTTATACTGTTCAGAAAAATTATTCAATCGAAAATATTTTCATCATCAATAATGATCTATGCCTAATTATTTCCGTGGACGATAAAAAAAATTTGCATTCATTCATTCTGTAAGCGATATAATCAATTAGTTTCCGGAAAATATTTTCCGAGTCACTAATTTTCCGCAAAAGGAACGCGCCCTAAGAGAACCAATTCCAGCTCCATCGCAGAAAGTGTACTTAACTAAAAATAATTACCCAGGAACAAGACAATGAATCGCTCTCTTTAGAATTCCTTCCGTTGTACCCATCTGCCATGATGGAAAATTCGAGCATGAACATAACGTCTAATTCAAGACTCCACTCGCCATTTCCCTCGTCTTCTGAATGCCAGAGTCATTATTAACTCCAAAAACATGCATCGAAAATTCTTACGCCAGTATTTTCTACTGATTCCATGCGAAAACAGACTCGACCCGCTCGTGCTGCAATCTGCAGAATACAAATCCACTGCCCCCCTCGCTCATTCGCGATTCCGACGAAAAAAAACTTGGACGCGAGAAATTACCCGATTCCTTGGCGTAATCCAAGGCGAGCGCGTCCCCCGGCGACCTGGAGTGGAGGCACCGGAAGGTCGAGAAGATCGCGACGGGATCGGCGAAGAACGGGGATCCGATCAGCCACTGGAGGCACGGCTCGTCCCTCCTGAGGACGAGCTTCGGGCACAAGACTCTTACGCCGGGGATTTCCATCGGGAACTCCGATTCCGATCGCCGCCGGCTCGCGTTTCCTCCCGACGAACGTCAAATTTCAACCGGAGCCGGAGAAATATATAACAGTCATTGACCGTAGCGAGCTAGACTGTCTGGGCCTTCGGGCGTTGTGGAAAGATCTAGGTAGAAGAGTGGGCCTTAAGAATGGGCCTCGAAATGGCCCAAATCAATGCCGGCGTTCCGTCTTCTGGGCTTCAAAAGGGGCCCGCTTGACCCGAAGGAATTCCCGCCCAGACTATACATAATGGGCCTGGAATTTTGGGCCTTTCGTGGTCCCCGATCGAGTTGAGATGATGGGCGGGCCCGGTAGCCCAGTAGCCCGACTGGACTGAATCCTGATCCTAGTCCGACTGCTCCGACCCGGGTTTTTCTTATGATTTTGTTAAGTGTTATTTGACTAAGGATACTCTATTTGTTTCACAGAAAATGAACAATTTTAAAAATATTTATTTAAAAATAATCACTTATATCACTTGCAAAATGAATGAACAAAAATATTTTCATGTCTATAAAAATATTTAAACATAAATTATTATCGATAATAAGAATATATTTCATTAATAAATCATTTCAAATTATTCAATTTTCATAAAACAGATGGAACATTTCGTTGGAAAATATTTTCATTTTCAATGCATAAATGCACTTGACATAATTGTCTTTTTGCTTATTATGGGTGTGTGTATGACAAAATTTCTGTAACAAAAATTGATTTCTAGCAATAAATTGATTTCTCAATTTCTATTTCATAAATTGAAAAGTTAAAAATTATAACTTCTGATTTTTCTTCAAATCCATTTATAGAATATAAATTTGTTCAAGAAATAGAAAAATCAAATTGCGTTACCAAACGGGTTTTTGTTCCAAACTATTCCTAGGAGAACAAAAAAAACAGATAAATAAAGAAGTCGAAATTTTAACACGCGCGCCATGTATGTCCAAATCGTTTACATTAAGACTTCTTATTCATTCAACCTTGATAATTTTTATTAATTTTGTCTAATTGCTTTGCGACCGTCTTGTCTTTTCTTATTTTTGAAAGACAGGAGGAAAAATAAAGTAATGTGATTAGGTGTTTTTTTAGCTCGGCTTTCAATTGAATTTTCATTCCTAGTCTAATCAATAAGGAGTATTTTATCCAAACATTAATTGTAGAAACGAAGGCCAGAATGCAAAGAAAAAAATAGTCAGTCCACAAATTATAAATTAAGATTAGTCATGCGATGAATTGTGAAAGCAGCAAGCACCGGTAATAAAGTCAGGCAATCTTACAATGATAAGCAACCCCATAAGAGGTCATTAATAGTTAAAAAAAGCTTATCGCAAAAGCTGTTAAGATGTCATCAAGTCATAATCAGAAGTTAGACATAATAATTGAGAATCAAAGTGCCCGACAGCTCTCTTGGCCTTGGCAACATCAAGCTAACGACCCCTCGATATATTTGTTTGTCGAATCTTGTTAACGAGTGCTCGCAACACACACCCAAACTTTATTTAATAAGAAAATATATCAATTTCCAGTGCATTAATCATACATTACGAGAAAGATAATACGTTAAAAATGACAAACTTTTTTTCGAATCAAGTACTTAACAATTATTCTCGAGACGCTTATTATTAAAATTATTGCAAACTCCCCTCTAACAGGGTCTCAATGGCTCAACCAATCATCATTATGTTGCATTGACTTCATAGACACAAAAGCCATTCCCCAATTATGGCAGGGAAACAGAATCAAAATCATCATATCTATCCACCTGCCGATGCCCTGAGCCTGATCATCGAAAGTCCTGCTGCTGCACGGTACAATCATCAATGCTCATTTGGTCCTTCCCCTTTTTGTCTCGCGGGGAGGAATGATGATGTTGAATAGCTCGATTCGCAATTTCGAGTAAGTTTCTAAACGAGAATTGCCGACAAGCTATGAAATGCATTTATTTACAACGAATCGCCATGTGTAAAAACCGTCAATATCACGTTAAAGTTACTCATCGTAATTTTAGCTTCCATTGACTCTAATGTTTGTTACTCAATGTTGTAGGCTTCATCGACATAAATAATGTATTCAACCGACATAACATTAAAAGAGCATTACCGAATCTTTGAAAGTGGTTTTACGTTGATTCTTGAAATTTCATATATGTCTTGTTTTTGTTGCTTGCGACATATATTTATGAATCTTGAAGCAATAAATCTCAACTTGGAAAACATAAAAGAAATGAAAAAATTTTAAAGGAAAAAGGGGTGATTTTGTCTCACTTTATCAATATATCTAATTGGACCCGCATTTACTCAGAAGTTCGAGCCAATGAGTTATGAGTAAATTAGGAATATTAACCATATCAATCCTTACCAAAAAAAAAAAAAGAGGGGCGTTTCTTGAAAAGAGATATCAAAGTAGATTTTATTTCAAATAATATCCCAAAATGACTGACTTAGTCTCCAAACATACCTTTGGCATATTAAGAGTGCATAATAAAAGTTTGATCCATTCACCTAAGGAGATCTCAAAAATAGAATAGAAGTCTCACTTTATTAACATATCTACTTAAATCTACATTCACTCAAAAATTAAAGCCAATGCGTTACAAGCAAATTAGGAATATTAACCACATCAATTATCTAATATGAGTTTTATTCAACATAACTCATATGCGCATCTTGACATAGCCCAAGCAATTTCATCCGAGATGTCCGAATTGTAAAGCAAGGACCCCGATTTGATTTTATGCGAAAGTAACATAACTATGCTGTAACTTTTCCATCTGTCGAGCGTCCATTCACCTTCATTCCCACCTTTTGCTCGACCCGATTTAATCCCTAAATTCTTTCACCCTCCTAGATCTCAATGGGACAAAAAGAGGGCTATAAAAAATTGTTATTCTAACGACCGATGTGCAATTCCGCCTCACCCAATTAATAATTGTCGGTGGACATCTAATCAAAAAGCTGAATCTAGCTAATTACGGGTTGATTTTGGCTCCTAGTAAAACCCACCCCAAAAAAAAAAAAAAAAAAAAAACAAAGCGAGAAAAATCAGGGGGAGCGAATAAAGGAGAATCCGAGACCCATCATTATTGGCTAATGAAAATCGCAAACAGGTCCTCCAGATTTTGGACGGGATTGCGATTGCGACCCCGGCATGTGCTGGAGGGCACGGCCTGGCTGGCCTGCCGAGGGACGGCCACGTGGCGGGGCAGCCGAGCGCCACTTTTCGTGGGGATGAGCGGGGGTGGTGCCGGGTAGCTTTCACGTCGCTAGTCTCTCCCCCGGCACAGGCCCATCGGGGAAAAAGCCCATTGGGCCCATCTAACGTGGCCTCCCCCTTGGGTCCCCCCCCACCTTCGACGGGGGGGCCCACCACGTGGCCGCTGTCCCGAGGTTGCTTCGCGTGAAAAGGCGGGGATCCCGAACCGACGGCTCTCGTCCCCCTTCCAATCCAGAATCGACGGTCCCGATGGACCCGTACGGCGAGAATCTTGGGCCGTGACGTTACAGAGGAACATGCGAAAATTCGGTCGATCTCCACTAAATCTCTTGATTTTAAGATAAGAATTTAATCATGGCTTTATCACGAGCGGCTTTAATCGCTTGGCACCTACAAATTTAAAGCAGCGGGAGGCCCATTACCACGGACAAAAAGTCATTTCATGAAGATCGTTTGCCTAAAAAAAATCTGTTATCTGGTACCGCGCCGTATGATCAGGCCTTGAATCACGAGAATGTTTCGGCTTGGCTTAGTCCGACTATTAGCAGAGCAATAAAGCAAAAAAGAGATCACACTTGGGTCTTGGAATCTTATGGACAGGTTTTGTGACCACATCATTACTCACAACGTAAATCATCTTCAAACTTTTGCTAAATATGCAATACGATATCTAAATATTTAATTTGTTCAGTGTAGTTAATGAATCTTAACTCGATATATAGTGTCATTCCTAAATTATTAATATATTTAATGTGATCCTCAAATTCAAACTAATTCATGAATTATATGAAAATGCAATATTTTCTATGAACTTAAATTAATGGAAATATAATATTTGATTTCTCAGATTGTCTAGAAAATTAGTCTGAACATCTATCAAATTAAAAGTTTGCCAATCACATTACTTATTTGGTTTAAGTTTAGAGATTATTTATATTAGTGTTTCAAGGGAAAAATGGAGAGAGAGGATCAGAAAGAAAAATGCAGGAAACTAAATAAAATATACGTTCGGTTGGGCCCCACGACCAAGAAAAGCAAGACCAATAACTGAGGAAGTAGCCCTCAACGAACAACGGCCAAAGTCAAGCGAGATGAACAGATAACCCCAAAAAAAAAATTAAAGCAAGATGAACGGACAATGCGGGTGCGGCCTCCATCCGGGGCCATGTGTCGGCCGCAGTCCACGGGCTGCTGGCGCCACGAGTGGCTCCCGTTGCGCCATGTCACCAGAGTTTGTTCATGCTAATTCCGGCGAACTTTGCGGTCGTTAAAAATAATATGAAAACGAGTTGCAGTGTTTTCAAGGCATCGTGGAAAACGGAGACGCCATGGGGCGGACCTACGGATCAGATGGGAAGTTTGATTTCTAGCGCAATTGCATGTGCGGCTGTCACGAGGATGTTGATTTCTGACGCACATTGCAATAGATACTTTTCTTTATTTATGAAGAATACAAGAACACGGGAGGAATAGAATCTATGAGTACCGGATAGGGGCAAGAAACCAAAATGACCATTATCTGAACAGTTTAAGATTGGTTCACAACGGGACCGATCCGGTCACATGTCCTGAACCGGTTTACTTTACCTGGGAATGTAGAACACGCAAGGCCATTTCAATAGTAGAACATTGAACCGACCCGATTTACCTCAAATTATGAGTAATTTTTTGTTTTTTGTTTTTAAAGAAAATATTTGTTAAAATTAAATATGTTTGACGTACCATTGTAAATGCGTGCATGTCACGTTTGATTAATAAAAAGTAAAAGGAAGCTCGGTCGATTCTCGATTGAAAAAAATTGAGAACCAAAGTTAGCAATTAGCACGGCGAAACCTACCCATATTGGAATTGATGCCCCAGGTGTCAGTATGAACATAAAACACGAGAAATTAGCATATACGTGTATATCTCCGCCGGTCCTTTCTCTAAAACACATGCCAATCAATAACACCTATCAAATCCACGCGAAAATCAATCTACTTGCTTTTGCGAATCGTTGCAAGGGGATAAAGAGGAGACCGGATTCAAATCCGAAACTTGTACTCTCGAAAAGGGGGCAAGTACCCGCCGCACGCTCCATCGATTCTTCACCAGCAAGTCATCTTCCTCGTCACGCAAGCAACCCGTGACGACGTGACTTGAGTCGAAGGAGCTTCTCTCGGGCCACACAAGCGACAATGGTGGAATTCCAGACTGGCCCATGCAATCTTTCGATCTCAGTCGGTGCCCGCAATCGCCGTTTGCTGGAATTTATTCGGATCGGAGAATAATTTACTCATCCGAAAGTGCAACTAAGTGCGGTCAGCATGCAATTTCAAAGAAAATTACATGTACGAAGGGATAGGTCCGAATACTTAGTGGCAACTATGCGACATACGTATGAAGATATCCCTCCCGTAGTGTCGGTGTATCTTTTCTTTTTGCTGACAAGAGCAATTCCTTGGTAAATGCACGTCTTTTCGGGTTTGGTGAGATTGCACCAGTATTTATGACTTTGCTTTTGGTCGGTCGGAGGCGCGCGGCATACATCGAGTCATTCCTAAAGAGAGAACCCGTATCTATCAAGATTTTTAAGCTCGAGTCACATTCATTCTACACTAATTCTTCGATACATGACTTTATCTTTTAACACAACTCATGCCTACATCTCGGCACACAGTAAAAGAATTAGGTGGCGCTGCAGCATTGCGTAGCGCCATATGGCTTTTCCTCTCTTGGAGACCGGGATTGTACCAACTATCCAATCAAAGAAAAATCAAAAGGCATCCCTAACTGCCCCCTTCCCAAATCAAATTTCTTTGCCCACTTTTCATCCAATCATGCTCTCTCCCACCCCACCTAAAAGGAACATGACCATTCCGGCCTCGCCTCGGCTCAGGCCACTTCCCTCCGCACGACGCGATGCGCGCGAGCGCAAGGAAGCAAAGGACAAAGCCGATTCTCGGCCGTGTCCTGTCCGAACCAAGGACGGCCGAGGACGAGAGGGAAAACGCTAACGCACGAACTTCCAATTTCTCAAAAGTGCCACCCAACCGAAGTTTTCCCCATTTTTTTTTAATTTTTTTTCCAAATTTTCCCTTGCCGAAAAGTCGTGGGCAAGGCAGCGATGATGATGGGTTAACCTCGATCCGTGGCCAGTTTAACGTCGCGAAGAACTTGCTCAAAAGGAATCCCGTAATTCCAGAAATCACGAGGCTGGCGGTGGGCCCCCGCGGCTGCTTCTTCTTTTTTTTTTTTTTCCAGTTTAATCGCGCCATGTTAGCCCCGGCCCCCTGCCCTTTTCCTCCTCCTCTTTATAAATACGCTCCCTCCCCATCCAGTTTCCTCCACAAACACACGCTCTCTCTCTCTCTCTCTATTCCTGCCTTCTTCCTTATTCGCCCCGAAGAAGAGAAAGCAACAGAGAAAGAAGACAAGAGGTCGAAAATGGCCGTGGCAATGCCCACTCTCTCTCTCCTCCTCCTCGTCTTCTTCCTCGCTGCGTGGCCCATCTTCTCCTCCCCTGTCCAGGACCCGGAGGGGGTAGTACATGAAGTACACCAGTAAGTTGGCTCCACTGAGTTCGCACTGACTCGTTTCTGTGTCAGATCTTGAATGTGACTGTTAAGTTATGTACGCCTCGTCATTGCAGGAGCATCGCCAATGCCACCCGGAACCGGAGGGGCCTCGGCTACCTCTCCTGCGGGACCGGGAACCCGATCGACGACTGCTGGCGGTGCGACCCCAACTGGGAGAAGAACCGCCAGCGCCTCGCCGACTGCGCCATCGGGTTCGGCAAGAACGCCGTCGGGGGCCGCGACGGCAGGATCTACGTGGTCACCGACTCCGGCGACGACGACCCCGTCAACCCTAAGCCCGGGACCATCCGCCACGCCGTCATCCAGGACGAGCCGCTCTGGATCATCTTCCAGCGCGACATGTCGATCCAGCTCAAGGAGGAGCTGATCATGAACTCCTTCAAGACCCTCGACGGCCGCGGGGCCAGCGTCCACATCGCCGGCGGGCCCTGCATCACCGTCCAGTTCGTCACCAACATCATCATTCATGGCCTCCACATCCACG
The DNA here is from genome assembly GCF_016545825.1 of Eucalyptus grandis. Classification (NCBI taxonomy): domain Eukaryota; kingdom Viridiplantae; phylum Streptophyta; class Magnoliopsida; order Myrtales; family Myrtaceae; genus Eucalyptus; species Eucalyptus grandis. The sequence goes on from NC_052613.1 coordinate 1,226,916, forward strand.
ACTGCAAGCAGGGAGGGAATGCCAATGTGCGGTCCTCGCCCCGGCACTACGGGTGGCGGACGATATCGGACGGCGACGGAGTGTCGATCTTCGGCGGGAGCCACATCTGGGTCGACCACTGCTCACTGTCCAACTGCAAGGACGGGCTCATCGACGCCATCGAGGGCTCCACCGCCATCACCATCTCCAACAATTATATGACTCACCACGACAAGGTTATGCTGCTCGGCCACAGCGATTCCTACACACGGGACAAGAACATGCAGGTCACCATTGCCTTCAACCACTTCGGCGAAGGCCTCGTCCAGAGAATGCCGAGGTACATCATAAACTAGCAATGACCCATTTCGCCTTTTTTTTCAATCTGTGCAGCCAGCACTGACAGGGTGATTTCTTTGTTCTTTTCTTTTTTCTTTCTCTTGGCACAATTGCAGATGCAGGCATGGCTATTTCCATGTGGTCAACAATGACTACACCCATTGGGAGATGTACGCCATCGGGGGGAGTGCAGATCCTACCATCAATAGCCAAGGCAACAGATTTGCTGCTCCAGACAACAGATTTAGCAAAGAGGTAAGGAACCCTTTCCAAAGAGTCAGAAAAATGTTTCAACCTTTTCAGTTTCTCGGTCCTTTTTTTTGGGTCCCTCGACACGAGGAACCCTCTGCATTTTGCTCTGTTTCTGACAAAGATGGGGGGTTTGACTGAACTTCACTGAAGGTAACCAAGCACGAGGTTGCACCACAGAGCGAGTGGAGGAACTGGAACTGGAGGTCTGAGGGAGACCTCTTATTGAACGGAGCCTTCTTCACTCCATCTGGCGCCGGAGCTTCTTCGAGCTACGCCAAAGCATCGAGCTTGGGCGCGAGGCCATCCTCCTTGGTGGGCACCATCACCGGCAATGCCGGTACTCTCGGTTGCAAGAAAGGCTCCCGCTGCTGATAGAGACCCATCATCATGATCATCTACAGCCATCATTATTTGCTACCACAAGAGAAAATTTGAAATGGGAATTGCCTCGAGGTTTTATCTTTTTAAGAAAGGGGCAACTTCAGCTAGATTTAACTTTTACCCATTTCTTCTTTCTCTCTTTCTTTTTAGAATTTTTTTCTTCTCTTTTGTTTGTAACCCAGGCGGTCGGGCCTGATGATTACAACCTCGGCATGTTACTCCCGGACTCCTTTATGATTCTTTCGCGAGAATCGTCGTAAGTGCGTGGAGAAAAACAGGCGCAGAAGCGTTGTTTATACTAAAACTATATGTTGGGTTAATATAATGCTAAAGCTTTCTTTCTTTTATTTTGCTATCGTATTCAATTTCTTTTTTTATGCTTTCCTCGCACGCATGCACATACCCCATAACCGTAGAAGCTGACCTCGGCCATGCCAAGATTAATTTAATCAAAAGAAACGAAACGAAAAGGCAAGGAGAAACAGAGCAAGGACAAGAGGAAACAGAGGTTGCAGTTGCAGACAGAGGCAAAACAAAAAAAACCAAATAAAGAAAAGCTTATTCTCCCTTTCTCTCTCATCCACTGTACAAAAGAGATTATTGAAAGCAAAAAAGGTAAGGTCCAACGACCGCCATAACTATACATAACAACCGAATCTTCCTTGACCAACTAGCTCCACAGAACGCACGGTGGCGGTGGCATCGTCGCTCTCTCTTCTAATTTCCACTAGTGGGGAAGAAAGTTAGCGAATCTCGAACAAGAAGCCACCACCACTGGAACGCAGCTTTTGTCCGCGATCACGATTGACGTCATTCCCACAAGAACGGACGCAAATTAACAGGATATGTCTCATAACCCCCCAGTTGCATTCGCATCGTCCTTTCCTCTCCTAATTTTTCCTAGTGGGGAAGGAAAAGAAGGGAATTTCAAACCAAACCCCATAAGATTTCGTAATGCAGCAACAGACGCAAACGAAAAAACATTATTTTGTCCTGGGAAGGACGACGTTCCGACGGTGCTCTGTTCCCCATGCATTATGCAGAACCTGCACTCTTATTTTTTTACAGGAGTTGCGCCGAGCGAAATTGCAGAGCCGGCAAGAACGATACAAAATTCAAAGAAAGTTCCGCACCCCTAGTGGGACTGGGAGGTCGGGTAGAGCGTGGGCCCCGGATTTTGAAAATTCGACGGGAGAGGAAGGAGGGAGGGGAGGAGATCCGAGTTGACGACAAAATCAGGAGGGAAGCACATGGGGGCGGGGGGTTTGGATTGATTTCGGACCTTGATTGATCTTCTTTTGATGCGGGACAGATTTAACCCCGTCCTCTCTCTGGTTTTTCCATTTTCTTTTCCTCATTAGTCCGCCTGCCCCGAGCTTCAATCTTTGACCGTCGTGGAAATGGACTAGTAAAAAGAAGAAAAAGAAAAAAAAAGGGTGGGAAAGGGTGGGAAAGGAAAAGTGAAAAGAGACAAGTTTTCGAAGGAAATTACGTGTCGGGAAATATCAAGATGCGTTCCCTTTTCCCGCCCTGCTTTCCTTGATTGGTGGCGTTAGCGCAAAATAAATTGAAAGGGACGTGTCATATGTAGTTAACTGCATCTAGAGCGTTTATTTTGTCGAGTTTCGCTAGACACCTTTAACACTTTCTCCAGTGTTGAAAGAATTCTCCCTAACTAGTTCCTCAACCAATAATATTAACTTTTTCTTTTTATGGTAAAATCCATTGACTTATTATAGTCGAACCGAGAATGTACCCTCTATAATGAGGCAAAAAGTGGGTAAGTCCTCAAATACATCATATAAACGCATAAGATTTGTGACGTTATATGATTGAGAATGATAGTTTATTTCATACTACACCGAAAACTTTAATTCTAATTACAAATTTGCCAATATTAAATTTTCCACTACCATGAACAACAACAAAATTCGAATGGGAATTCTAATGTACCCTTCATTTTGAAAAGGGGCCAAGGCGATTAGGTTAGTGCATCTCCCTTTGGAAAACTTTAGGTTGAAATTCTTTCGACGAATTTAGATCATACGAGCCTGAGGTGCTTATATTGTTGATGCTCGACAGTCGTTGTTGAACAGTCCCTCTCAATCTCTCTTTTTCCAGCGGCAAGCATACCGTGGAGATTGCATGTCCACGATTAGGGCAAATAGTCCCGCACATAACCTCAAATGATGAAGCCCCTGATCTCCCTTCACCTCATTTCCTCCAATAATTCCCTTAACTTCTTCCGTAAGTGGTAGACACCGTGCATGTGCCGGGTGCGGAAGGACGCCTCACGAAAGAGACTCATCATGGTTTCCAGCTATGCATCCAAGTCTCAGCGCATGTTCAGCGTTCCCGAGCATCGAGCAAGTCAAGTTCTCTCGTCTTTCGTTTCGACGATGATCTGGAAACGACAAGGCCAAGTGTCGTCTTTGTCCCCATCCAACACGAGACTCTTTAACTACTGAATATTTTCTCCACGAAGAGAGCGCGAGGCACGGGTCATGGCCACAGATATCAAGACGCGACCGGTGTGAACGGGTTAGCGGGGAGAATGCGGGAAATCAGGGTGATTAGATTTACCATTATGGGCAATCGGTGGGGTAATGAATGATGAGGTCAAATCGCGAGACGGGTCCACGCATGTGGGGGGGGCGCATGCACACGCAGTAAGTGGGTGGGTGGGGGGGGGAATTTAGGCCTATATTTGGTGGAGATCTGACGGCCAGGACGCGTGCAGACGGTGATGGCGATGATGAAGGAGGAGGAGGAGGAAAGCGGACGTTACCCCGAGAACGCAAGCTTTTCATCAAATGCGGGCGCCCGTTTGACTGAACCTTGGCGAGGGGAGGGAGTGATGAACGAACGTGGGATGCTGGCATGCTGCTGCTCACGAGGCCAGAGACTTCCCAGGAACAGGGACAAGGCCTTTCGTCGGAGGCGTAGCGGCAGTAGCGGAGATAACAAGAGGGAATTCTGTCAGTTCGGCCGCATTGAATGCGGGCCTGCCCGAGCCTACCGACCGGCCATGCCCTACGACCCTCGACGACGACTGGGGGTTTCGGTTGATGTATTGACTCGGGGCCCGAAGTGGGGGCGAAAGGCAGTCGATAACAGCGACATGCTTCCCGAAAATCAGGGCACGGCTGTCGCCATCGTCTGTTGTACAGTGTACTGGCCTAGTACGAATTGGAACTTGGCGGTCTGAAAGAGGGAACTGGGCTTTGTTGAAACGCCATTCGAATTGGGTCATCTTGAATGACCCTTGGATAAAGAAATGAATTGGGCTGCTCTGGCCTTCCGGACCATGATCAGTCTCATTCAAGTATCGGCCTCATTTATTTATGTGGAGCGCCTAGTCATGTAAGGTTATGTAGGTCAGTTTAATTGGGTCGTAAGTTTTGATATGAAGTTCATCGTGGGTGTCCCCAGCATTGGACGTAAGAGTTTCTTGATACGAGCAACATTAATTAAGATTGTAATTAACTGTTTTATGAGATTAGTCTAATAAGGTAAGGCATATAAATAGTGTTAAGGTTTCTCTTCTAATCCTTATTCTTCCATGAACTTTCTTTTATCTCACATAAGGCAAGTTGTGAGTGACAATCTCATCGAGCTAAGAACTAAAATTCATGGAGGAGAAAAACCTAAGCGTCGGCTCGTTATTTGAGCATCGAATTATCGTTATTCTACATAAAAAAAATAATGGATTTCAAATAGGTACGCAAATTTTCGTATTCTCCTCTAATATGCTCGGGTTTCTAGTTATGTTGATCCTGGGATGCCTCTTCGACGGCCAACATTAGAAGCTCACCTTTTCTTAGGTTATGTTTGTTTGGAGAATGTTTTCTTCATTCTTTAGCGTTTGGTACGGGAAAATGAGCTTGTAAGTGGCAAATTACTTCCCTAGATAAGAAATATGGAGTTTGAAGCCAAGCTAAATAACTTCCTAATTTACAATGTTGGAAGTAACTTCTGGAAAGAACACAGAGGAGGTCTCGTTGACCGAGTGAAAACGGGATTACCAAAGTAACTTCTTTCCTTAAGCAAGTCCTAGTGGAATGACTGATCTTCCATGAAGCAAGAACGTCAACCCCAACCTCTAAGGCTGCGTTTGTTTGTATTTCTTTTTTTTGTTTTTAAACACTTTTTCTATTTTTTTTTGTTCTTTTGGACGCGTTTTGTTCCTTTTTTGTTCTTTGTTCCCTGGAACAAAAGAAACAAACAAGAAACACAAATTTTGTGTTTCTTGTTTCAAACACAAATCGAAAACAAAAAGGAACAAAAAGGGAACATGTCTCCTCCGAGCCTCTCTCGTGCAAGCGTCTCCACCGTCGTCTTCTCCGGCGCCTCCCACTCTCCGGCGCCGACAGCCGCCTTTGTCTCGAGACCATCCGGCTTCTCCACCGTCGTCCTCTCCGACGCCGATGCCGCTGCGAGCGTCTCCACTGCGAGCGGGTGACGGAGCCGGGTCGCGGGTCGGCGGCGGCGGCGGCGGCTGCGGTGCGGGGCTCGGCCGTGGGGTCTCGAGCGGCGGCGAGACGGCCGGCCGAGTTGTGGGTCGGCGCGGGGTCAACGATCGAGCGGATCTCGGAGTCGTGGGTCATGGCGCGGTGAGATCGATGCGGCGGTGGCGAACGGAGGCTCGAGACTTGCGATGCGTCGATCGGGCGTGAGGCGGAGGGGCGGTCGCCGTGCGGTGGCGGCGAGGGCGTCGAGCGCGGTCGCCGATGCGGTGGAGGGAGACGACGGTGTGGCTCGGGTCACCGTCGGCCGGGCGCGGCGAGGCCGACCTCACGCCCGGGCCGGGCGAGCTCGATCTCGCCCGGATCCGGCGAGGCCGAGCTCGCCCGGCCGGCCGGCGACGCCGAGCATTCGCCGGGCCGGGCGACGCGAGCCTCGCGGGCCGAGCCTCGCCGTGGCCGGGCGAGGCCGCCGGCCCTCGTCGGCCGGTCGCCGCCATGGCCGAGCCGGCGACCGGCCAAAAGTAGAAAAAAAGGAAAAAGGAAAAAGAAAAAAAAAAAAGGAAAAATAAGAAAGAAAATAAAAATTAAAATTAAAATATTAAAAATTAAAAGAAATAAAAAAAATTATACAAACCTACCAAACGTGTTTCTATTCTTATTATATTTCGAACATGCATTTACCAAACGTGTTTTTTTGTTCGAAATTGTTCCTGGAACAAAACATTTTTTTTATTTATTTATTTCCCGTTCAAAACAATTTTTAAACGAAAACGTTACCAAACGCACCCTAAGCGATCATTGCCGCAGTCGCGAGCTTTGTCGGCCGCTCCCTTTTCTTTCATCTTCCTCTTCTTCACTTGCAGCTGTTGCACGGGGAACTGTGGCCACCAGGCCCGAGTTCAGGCCCGCTCGATCTCAAACCCAAAGGAGCCTTTCATCCATCGCCAACATATATATTGGATTTTGTTGAGCCTCGTGAGTCCATGCTTCTATCCATTTTCTTGTGAGGACAAAATACATACAGATCATTCATTTATTTGCTCTCCACTGTTGATTCTGTAGATGTGGTTGGAGCTGGATGCTCGAATCGGAGAGTGATGCTTGTTATAGCAAGCCCCACTAAATGCTTAGTGAAAATTTCTCCAAGAAATATGACCTAACATCGCAATGATCCTGCTAAAACAATTTTTCACATGAAATGGAGAGGCATCAATTCAACATATAACTGTCGAACAAAGATAGAAATCAAGCAAAGCAACAAAGCGGTCTAGAAAAGACAATGCATTCCTTAAGAAAAAACACAAATCAATGGAGGTTAATTTTCAACTACTTTTTTATATTTTTGCCAAACACACGAAGAAAATGCCATTTTCTAGAACAATGATATCTTAGAAAATATTTTCCCATTTCATTTTATTTTCTCGAAACAAATCGAGCCTTAAGATGTGTTTATTTGAATAATTTTTTTTTTGGTGAATTAATTTTCCTCGTTTTCATGTATTTGATTTGCTAAAAATGATCAATTAACAAAAAATAATTCACAATTTAAGAGAATATGCATGTTTTCAATGAGAAAAATGAATTTTCTAATCCAAAGATGAAATACAATTTCCTTAAAAATTATGAAGCTTTGTCTAAAACAAACACACCCTTATTAAGTCCCCTTTTTTCTCCCAATAACTGAACTTACAAATTCGCATCTTAATTCTTTAGAAATTTTTTTTCGCCCTACCAATTGGCACGTGTCGGATTAAAAATGAAATAAGAAAAACAGTACGGTTCACCAGATTCACAGTAGCGCCACAAACCCTTTTGAATTTAGAGAACCTGTCATTTAAGTTTCCAAGAAACAGCAGTTGGAATAAATGTACAAAAAGAAAAGGGAATGCGCGGATAATTTATTTATTATATAACCTACCCTCTCCTTCCGGGAAGACGTCCAGCACCGCGCGCCGCGGCGCAACTACGTGGAACCTCCAACCACCAACCTCCAACGACAGAGTCGGTTCCGACATATTACCGTTTCTGGTCGGGACGTCCCCAAAACGGCCAAAAGAAAAGTTCTCAATCATAAACCTTTTCAAGCACCGGCGACCGCCACGTGTCGAGCGTGGCTGGCCACTTGGCATGCGCTCCGTAAATTCCCTCTGTTTAGGGATTTTCTCGGAGGGCGAGTGGCGGGGAGGATAAGAACGAGATCACACGTCGGACCTACCAAGGTGGACCCCACGGGGCTTTCTGACGCGGCGCCTTATGGCTTATCCTGTCCACGTCAGATTCCAAAAGTGGAGAAAGCCATGGACACCGAGTTTTTCTTGTGCGGTATCGAGAACATCTTCTTCGTAGACCATGAATCTATGAGTTCCCTATGAACTTAACAATCTTGTAACATCGATCGAGTCGTATTCACATAAGCTTCCGTCAAACGGTCCTTGAACTAATACGAGATGCTTACCTAATACATAAACTACCAGCCACTAGGTTGTTGGTGAAGCGATCTTCGAGTCACTCAATAACCTCGACCATGACCGTGGGTCAATGCATCGCACGTCTATAATCTTTATGAACGAGCTATGCCCTAATCTATGTTGTGTCTACCATAAGTTCGTCTTCCAACACGTCCTTTTCATTGCAAAAATACAACAAGACACCGCATAACCAATAGCTACCCTTGCCACATTGAAAGATAAAAGTAAATAATTTAAGGCCTTTGCTCTCAACTGGAACTCGATGATGAGAGTTATATAATTCACACAGTGCTCGAACATATGAAAATGATAATACAAGTGATAGTGCCAAAGTTGTCCACCATGGTCCTTGAGCTAATCAAGTACAGATGCCTACCTATCTAACCCATTAAAAAAAAAAATTGAATATCAATTGCTTGCAGATTAAATCACAAGTGAGCTTTGTTTAGTCACATTCAGTCAACTTTTTTTGGCTCTTGCTATCCGTAAAATGAAAATGAGCCAGAAGAAAACCAAACATACAATCGGACTGACCTAGATTTCTCGGATTGAAGTTTGATTCTTGAAGACATTTCTTTGGCTTAGGAAGAACGTCCATGTGAGTTACGGTCTTAGTTAACACCTTATAAACGGAACTGATTATTTTGCACTTACTAATCAACGGAAAATGAGCATGCGATGTCACATGTGCCGAATTCGGTACAATCGGAAATGGGAGGTGGAATTTTGGCTCGGACATCCAAATAAGAAAATACATAACTAAAGTATAAGATGTTGACCAAGACAAAAGGAATTACAGATTGTTGACTGAGACAACCATGAAATTACGAGGGGCAGACAAATAAGAATTAACCCAATTGTTTGTCGTGCCAATTAGAATAATGAGAACATGCATTAGATATTGTGTTGGGCACTAACATGGTGCTATCGGCACTGACGTGGCACTACCAATACTAACTAACGACATTTTTAAAATAATATTTTAATATTTTTGATTTGTTTATAATTTTTTTTTTTTTTTTTTATTTTCTTTATTTTTTTCGTCCCTCCCCCTTCCCCTACCTTTAGTGTTGGCAAGGGTTGCCGACCAGCCCCTGCCAGCCATAGGCGAGGGCTACAACACCCTTGCGAGCAAGGGCCACGACACCCTCACCCACTGCTGGCGACCTTTGCCAACGCTAAAGGTAGGGGAAGAGGAAGAGGAAGAGAAAGGGAGAAAAAAACAGAAAATAAAAGAAAAATGATAAATGATAAAAAAAAATTAAAAAGTAATAAAATGTTATTTTAAAAATGCCTCGTCAGTGTGGGGAGCGCCAAATTAGTGCTGGATGGAGGTATGAATGGGAAAGATTTAGAACTTAATTGGCCAAAAAAAAAAATTCAAATTGAATTAGCACAATTGCAATGGTTTTAAGACCTTTTTGGTAATTTTTCTTAGTAAACTGAGACCTTCACAACCATATATCAAATAAAATATCTTTGATATTGATCAAGAAAATGAACCACACACATTATAAAACATTCATATATTCCAGCATCGCATTTTTTACATACTCCTCTTGTTTTATTTTATTTGAAACCCACTAGAAAAAAAAAAAAAGGGGTGAAGGGAAAAAGAGAGAGGGGCGTTTCTCAGGCTAGAAAAGAGCATTGATCAAGTGTTAACACACAATTCAAATCGTTCGGAAAGGTCCGCCAGGATGGATGACGGCTTGGTAATTAAACTTGTTCTTCTTGACCCATCACATTGGCATGGATTGACGAGCAGAAGAGCCACAAACTCTTTGAAATTGGTCCCAGCATGAACGTGGTGATCTGTTTCATCTTCAAGATTGATAATTCGCATGAGGAGTACCATGGGAACGGCAGTCAGACCACGCAGCTTTTCTTTAATGAACTTCCAGCATTGGCCACTTGTTTATAGAGTTTGTTCTTTGTCTCATCCTCCTTAACCCTGTATTGTTTTGTGAAACACTCTATTAAAGATGCCACATGACCTCTCTCTTACCAAACTACAAAAAAAAAGATATATATATATCATTGAAATTAATTTTTCTCCTATTGATAAAACCTATGAGAAAGATTTAGATAAGATGATGTTGTTCACTAGTATAGCTTTTGTATACCTTGTGTCCAGCAATGTCATTCATAAGCCAACCAATTACTTGCGAGGCCTTCACTATCTTGGGGTCTTCAGACGGTAACCAGTCAAAAGTATTTTTTGTTACAATATCTCCCATTACCAAAAATGCTGTCACAAACGCCAATTGACTACCAATGCTTATTAATCCAACAGGCATGTAGTCCTCCATTGTCGATACGTGGTTTTGGTGGAATCATTTGGCCTCAGCCAAGTACATGCTCAATTGAATTTTCATCTAAGAAATCATTATCAAACGTAAAAGCTACATCAATATTTGAGTTTTAATGTAGTTGATGGAGTTAGATATATGACAGCCTTTCATCCTTATCCAAAAGCTTAGTATTTTGTGTCAAGTATACAGAATAAAAATCACATTTGATTGATGTAACGTCAAATAGCTTACCTTTTCTTTTGCATGGAATAGGCGGTATGATCTTTCTTTTCTAGTCAATCCGTTGCCAATTTCATCCTAAAAATCAAGTGTCTTGTAAAACACTTGCATGCATTTTGGCAATCCTTCTTTGGCATCAACATCCCACCTAAGTCCCAATTTAAAAAATATAAACCTTGATCCTAATCAACAATTGGCCAAATTAAAATAAGTGAATTTAGAATCGGTAAATTGAGAAAAGTCTCGAACACCAACTGTACCTTTCAATTGCTTCCGTGAAAAGTCCTAATTCTTCCAATGTGCCATAGAATGACCATCATTTTGGTTACTATTCCTCTAGCGATCTCGTACTCCAGCTCTAAATCAATTCCTAACATCCAAACATGCACCTCCCTAAGCCTATCTCTAGCAAATGCAAACTCCCTCTCTATATCTATATCCTTCCACCATCTATAGTTTACCAACAAATCCCGTTTAAGGCAAACACATCAATGATGGAATTATAGAAAGTACTTTGGACCAGTGATCCAAAGAGCTTAACACTCATTGACATGAGCAAATGATTTTTAGTTCAAAATAGATTGCAATTACACTAATCAATCTATGACAATTTAGTGTTTTTAGAACATCTAGCTACTTCAAACTTGCTGGCATGAAGTTCACCTGATCAGGTTGCCAAGTTCCTTATGGTGTTGCTCTTGCAATGAGTTGAAATCAAGCTTAGCCAAGGAGAGCAAGACTTAATTATGCGAAGGCAGACGATATCGGACGGTATTGGACGGTATCGGACGGTGACGGCGTGTCGATCTTCGGCGGGAGCCACATCTGGGTCGTCCACTGCTCCCTGTCCAACTGCAAGGACGGGCCCGTCGACGCCATCCACGGCTCCACCGCCATTACCATCTCCACCAATTACATAACTCACCACGACAAGGTCATGCTGCTCGGCCACAGCGATTCCTACATACAGGACAAGAACATGCAGGTCACCATTGCTTTCAACCACTTCGGAGAAGGCCTTGCCCAGAGAATGCCGAGGTACGTCATAAACTAACAACAACGACCCATTTCGCCTTTTTTTCAATCTGTGCAGCCAGCACTGACAGGGTAGTTTCTTTGTTCCTTTTTTCTTTTTCTTTTTTTCTCTTGGCACAATTGCAGATGCAGGCATGGCTATTTCCATGTGGTCAACAATGACTATACCCATTGGGAGATGTACGCCATCGATGAAAGAAAAGACGTGTGGCCAGAGTTTCTAGTTTCTCGTTTCTCAGAGGAAGGAGGGAGGGGAGGAGATTCGAGTTGACGACAAAATCAGGAGGCAAGCAAATGGGCGGGGGCTGGATTGATTTCGGACCATGATTGATCTTCTTTTGATGCGGGACAGATTTAACCCTGTCCTCGCTCTGGTTTTTTCTTTTTTCTTTTTTCCTCATTAGTTAGTCCGCCAGCCCCGAGCTTCAATCTTTGACCGTCGTGGAAATGGACTTGTGAAAAAAAAAAAAAAAAAAAGAAAAGGGTGGGAAAGGGAGGAAAAGGAAAAGTGAAAAGAGACATGTTTTCGAAGGAAATCACATGTCGCTAAAAAACAAGATGCGCTTCTCTTTCCCGCCCTGCTTTCCTTGATTGGTGGCGTTAGCGCAAAATAATTTGAAAGGGGATGTCATCCGTAGTTAACTGCATCTAGAGCGTTTTATTTTGTCGAATTTCGCTAGACACCCCTTGTGGGACGCATGAGATGTAATGGTCCGGATGTGGATTAGTATATGCGACACATTCATTTAACACTTTCTCCGGTGTTGAAAGAATTCTCCCTAATTAGTTACTCAATCAATGATATTAATTTTTCTTTTTGTGGTAAAAGCCATTTACTTATTCTTTTCAAACCGAGAGCATACCCTTTATAATGAGGCAAAAAGTGGATAGTCCTCAAATACATTGTATAAAGGTATAAGATTTGTGGCGTCATATGATCGAGAATGATAATCTATTTCATATTACACCGAAAACTTCAGTTCTAATTACAAATTTGCCAATATTATATTTTCCACCACCATGAACAACAGCAAGATTGGAATGGAAATTCTAATGTACCCTTCATTTTGAAAAGGGGCCAAGGTGATTAGGTTAGTACATTTCCCTTCGGAAAACTTTAGGTTGAAATTCTTTGTACGAATTTAGATCATACGAGCCTGAGATGCTTATATTGTTGATGCTCGACTGTCGTTATTAGAACGGTCCCGCTCAATCTCTCTTTTTCCGGCGGCAAGCATATCGTGGAGATTGCATGTCCGCGATTAGGGCAAATAATCCCGGATATAACCTCAAATGATGAAGCCCCTGATCTCCCTTCACCTCATTTCCTCCAATAATTCCCTTAACTTCTTCCGTAAGTGGTAGACACCGTGCATGTGCCGGGTGCGGAAGGACGCAGCACGAAAGAGACTCATCATCGTTGCCAGCTATTCATCCAAGTCTCAGCGCATGTTCAGCGTTCCCGAGGCTCAAGCAATTCAAGTTCTCTCGTCTTTCGTTTTGACGATGATCTGGAAAGGACAAAGGCCAAGTGTCGTCTTTATCCTCCTCCAACACGAGACTCTAACTACTGAATAATTTCTCCATTTGAGACGAGGGTTTTGCCCACTTCTCTCCACGAAAAGAGCGCGAGGCACGGGTCATGGCCACAGATATCAAGACGCGACCGGTGTGAACGGGGACGCCGGAGAATGCGCGAAATCAGGGAGATTCGATTTACCATTATGGGGAATCGGTGGGGTAATCAATGATGAGGTCAAATCGCGAGACGGGTCCACGCATGTGGGGGGGCACATGCACATGCAGCACATGGGTGGGGGGGGGAATTTAGGCCTATCTTTGGTGGAGATCTGACGGCCAGGACATGTGCAGACGGTGATGGCGATGATGAAGAAGCAGGAGGAAAGCGGACGTTGCCGAGAACGCAAGCTTTCATCACACGCGGGCGCCCGTTTTACTGAACCTCGGCGAGGGGAGCGAGTGAACGAACGTGGGATGCTGCTGCTAACGAGGCTTGAGACTTCACAGGAACAGGGACAAGGCCTTTCGTCAGAGGAGTAGCGGTAGCAGCGGAGATGACGGCGGTAGCAGCGGAGATGACGGGGAATTCTGTCAGTTCGGCCGCATGGAATGCGGGCCTGCCCAAGCCTACCGACCAGCCATGCCCTACGAGCCTCCTCGACGACGACTGGGTTTCGGTTGGTGCATTGACTCGGGGCCCGAAATGGGGGCGGGCGAAAGGCCGTCGTGGACAGCGACAAGCTTCCCGAAAATCAGGGCACGGCTGTCGCCATCGCCTGTTGTACGAGAAAATACAGTGTACTGGCCTAGTACGAATTGGGACTTTTTTTTCTGGGCATAGTACGAATTGGGACTTGGCGGTCTGAAAGAGGGGGTTGGGCTTTGTGGATACGCCATTCGAATTGGGTCATCTTGAATGACCCTCGGATAAAGAAATGAATTGGGCTGCTCAGGCCTTCTGGACCATGAGCTGCTCAGGCCTTCTGGACCATGATCAGTCATTCAGGTATCGGCCTCATTTATTTATGCGGAGTGCCTAGTCATGTAAGGTTATGTGGGTCAGTTTAATTGGTTCGTAAGTTTTGATATGAAGTTCATCGGCGGTGTCCCCAGCATTGGATGTAAGAGTTTTTATTTTTTTATTTTTTTATTATAGGCTACATTAATTGAGATTGTAATTGACCGTTTTATGGAGTTGGTCTAATAAGATAAAGCACAAGATTTTCTTAATAGTCGAATATGGGTTTGGTTTATGTGAGCCGAGTTGGGCCCCACTTGTGATAATAGGGCTCATCTAAAACTCTATAAATAATGCTAAGATTCCTCCTCTAGCCCTCATTATTCCATGAATTTTCTCTCACCTCACATAAGATAAGCCGTGAGTGGCAATCTCATCGAGTTAGGAATTGAGGGTCATAGAGGAGAAAAACTTGAGCATTGGTTGATTATCTGAGCGTCGAATCGTCGTCATTCCGCATAAAAAACAATAGATTTCAAATCAGGTATGTAAATCTTTGTATTCTCCTCGAATAATGTTTGGTTTCTAGCTACGTTGATCCTGGATGCCACTTCGACGGCCAACATTGGAAGCTCACCTTTGCTTAGGCTATGTTTGTCTGGAGAATGTTTTCTTCCTTTTCTAGTGTTTGGTGCGGGAAATGAGCTCGTCAGAGGGAAATGACTTCCCTAGATAAGAAATATGGAGTTTGAAGCCAAGCTAAATAACTTCCTAATTTACAATGTCGGAAGTAACTTCTGGAAAGAACACAGAGGAGGTCTCGTTGACCGAGTGAAAGCGGGATTACCAAAGTAACTTCTTTCCTTAAGCAAGTCCGAGTGGAATGACTGATCTTCCATGAAGCAAGAACGTCAACCCCAGCCTCTCAGCAGTCATTGCCGTTGTTGCGAGCTTTATAGGCCGCTCCCTTTTCTTTCATCTTCCTCTTCTTCACTTGCAGCTATTGCACGGGGAACTGTGGCCGCCAGGCCCGAGTTCAGGCCCGCTCGATCTCAAACCCGAAGGAGCCTTTCATCCGTCGCCAACATATATATTGGATTTTGTTGAGCCTCGTTAGTCCATGCTTCTATCCATTTTCTTGTGAGGACAAAATACGTACAAATCATTTATTTATTTGCTCTCCACTGTTGATTCTACAGACGTGGTTGGAGCTGGATGATCGAATCGGAGAGTGATGCTTGTTATAGCAAGCCCCACTAAATGCTTAGTGAAAATTTCTTAAAGAAATATGACTTAACATCGCAATGACCTTGCTTAAACAATTTTTCACATGAAATGGAGAGGCATCAATTCAACATATAACTGACAAACAAAGATAGAAATCAAGCAAAGCAACAAAGCGCTCTAGAAAAGACAATGCATTCCTTAAGAAAAAACACAAATCAATGGAGATTAATTTTCAACTCCTTTTTTGTATTTTTGCCAAACACACGAAGAAAATGCCATTTTTCTAGAACAATGATTTCCTAGAAAATGTTTTCCCATTTCATTTTATTTTCTCGAAACAAATTGAGCCTTAAGATGTGTTTATTCGATTAAAAAAATTGGCAAATTAGTTTTCCTCGTTTTCATGTATTTGATTTACTAAAAATGATCAATTAACAAAAAATATTCACAATTTAAGAGAATATGCATGTTTACAATGGGAAAAATGAATTTTCTAATCCAAAGACGAAAAATAATTTCCTTAAAAATTATGAAGCTTCGTCTGAAACAAACATACCCTTATTAAGTCCCCTTTTTTCTCCCAATAACTGAACTTACAAATTCGCATCTTAATCCTTTAGAAATTTCTTTTCGCTCTATCAATTGGCACGTGTGGGATTAAAAGTAAAATAAGAAAAACAGTACGGTTCACCAGATTCACAGTAGCGCCACAAACCCTTTTGAATTTAGAGAACCTGTCATTTAAGTTTCCAAGAAACAGCAGTTGGAATAAATGTACAAAAAAAAAAAAGGGAGTACGCGGATAATTTATTTATGATATAACCTACCCTCTCCTTCCGGGAAGACGTCCAGCACCACGCGCCGCGGCGCAACTACGTGGAACCTCCAATCACCAACCTCCAACGACAGAGTCGGTTCCGACATATTACCGTTTCCGGTTGGGACGTTCCCAAAACGGCCAAAAGAAAAATTCTTACTCATAAAGCTTTTCGAGCACCGGCGACCGCCACGTGTCGAGCGTGTCTGGCCACTTGGCATGCGCTCCGTAAATTCCCTCTGTTTAGGGAGGAGGGCGAGTGGCGGGGAGGATAAGAACGAGATCACACGCCGACCTACCAAGGTGGACCCCACGGGGCTTTCTGACGCGGCTCCTCCTTATGGCTTATCCTGTCCACGTCAGATTCCAAAAGGGAAGAAAAGTTAGTAATATCTCGGGTCTCGGTTCCAGCGTGGCAGGGGCATATTTGGAATTTCACAAGAATTGTATATTTAATTCCGGATTGAATTTTCTTCTCTTTTGGGCCAGCTACTATCGATAGAGATGTGGATCGCATCGCACCAGGTGACAGCAAAACGCCACGTCGGAACCACATCGTCTCCGCGTCGCTCCAAAAATGCATCAGATTTTTGTCTCTCCGTTTCCCTTTTCGACCATAAATATGCGCCCGCACCGAGGCCAGCGTCACCCCACGATCTCGATCTCATCACAGACAAATCATTCTTCGCATGGAAAGCAACCGAACCAGCCCCGCCCCGCCGCCCGCCGTCCCCTCCGGCGGCTCCCGCGGCCTCGCCGGCCCGACGTCCGCGCGGGCCAAGCGATCCTTCCTCAGGGAACTGCCCGAACCCGACGTTTTCGTCGTCACCTCCGGCGGCCGGCGCATCCCCGCGCATACCGGAATTCTGGTCAGCTCTTCTTCTTCCCCTTCTTCTTGAAACCATGGTTTTTGCGCTTTTTGGTGATTGGTTCGAGTCTGATCTGGGGGTTGACGCTGTGAAAAATGAAGGCGTCGGTGTCGCCGGTATTGGAGAACCTCATATACAGACCCAGTAAGCGCCGGAGCTCCGAGAAGATCGTCCCGATTCTCGGCGTTCCATGCAACGCCGTCTCCGCTTTCATCGAGTTCGTCTACTCCTCCAGGTCAGTCGTCTTGATCCCAGGAACGCCAGTTCATTTGTTCTGCCAGCTTTAGAAAAATCACACAAGGAATTCGAATTTTGAAAAAGAAAAATAAAGGAAATTTTATGTCCTGAGGCGACCGTGAATGCCGTGGATTTCAGGTGCACGGAGGAGGAGATGGAGAAGTACGACGTGCATCTGCTGGCGCTGGCCCACGTGTACTCGGTCCCCCAGCTGAAGCAGAGATGCGTCGAGAGCCTGCGTCAACGGCTGATCGTCGACAGCGTGGTGGACCTCCTCCAGCTGTCGAGGCTCTGCAGCTCGCCGGAGCTCGAGCTGCGGTGCATGAAGCTCGTGCACCACCAATTCAAGGCCGTCGAGCAAACCGAAGGCTGGCGGTTCCTGCAGCACCACGACCCCTGGCTCGAGCTCGACATCCTTCACTTCATCGACGAATCGGAATCGGTACGCGAATTCGCCGTTGATCACATCGCGAATGGTGCGAAGAATAACTGAAAAATTGGTGACTAAATCTGATTAAAATATGACAGAGGAAGAAGAGAACGAAGAGGCAGAGGGATGACCAGAAGCTGTACCTGCAGCTGAGCGAGGCGATGGACTGCCTGGAGCACATCTGCACGGAAGGGTGCACGACCGTGGGCCCGCACGACGCGGACCCGGCCACGGCGAGGAAGGAGCCGTGCGGCAAGTTCGCCACATGCCAGGGGCTGCAGACGCTGATCCGCCACTTCGCCGCGTGCGGGAAGCGGGTGAGCGGCGGGTGCGGCGGGTGCAAGAGCGTGTGGCGGCTCCTGCGGCTGCACGCCGCTGTCTGCGACCAGTCCGACTCCTGCAAGGTCCCGCTCTGCAGGTAATCCACGAGGGGCTCAAAAACCCATGAATTATAGCTACCGATTATCAATTACCGATTGTTTTAAAAGTTTAAGCTATTAGATGACGACGTGATTTAATATTTAATTGCGCTAATAGAATAATCTAATATTGTCGCTTTGTACAGGCAGTTGAAGCTGAGATCGCAGCGGGAGAAGAGGAAGGACGGGGCGCGGTGGAGGCTGCTGGCGAGGAAGGTGGCGTCGGCCAAGGCCATGTCGTCTCTGTCGCAGGCCATGATGAGGAGGAGGCGGCCTGAGGAAGTCCTTGAGATGTTCAGCAGATCCAGTCGCGCTCGCGGAGGAACGAGAAGCTTCAAGCTCGGCAAGTAGTTCAGAAATGGCGCCGGCAGATTTTGCCGGCATCCTAGGTTCTGTGTAAATGGTATGGATTAGGGAGGAGAAGTTCGCTGGTGTGTCGATTCAGTTCGAGTTTTTGTCGGAATTGGATTTAATTAATTTGTTTATTTATTAATGGTGTCGCGTCTTGACCATGGGCTGGATCATGGGCCGGAAGATGGATCGTCCATGAGACCGAAACGGGCTCGTTTCCTATGGTATGGCCGAAAGAATATTTGAAATCCGTTTCCCTGAAAATCCAAAATTAAAATACTACCAAAGCGCTAAAAAAAAAAAAAAGCACATCAAGTTAGCATAATTTAAATTTACGGCACGCGATTATCACTATGTCCGCTTCTCACATTGAGTTAAATTTTGGCTCACGAATTACGACATACGATATATCTATGAAATCATTTTTTTCGATTAGTATTGGGACGGGCATAAACTAGCAAGTAATTACCAATCTCAATTGGTAATTTCTAAAACAAGTTAAAAAAATGTATAGGTTACTGATTAAGGTAAATGAAATTTTGTTATAGTTGGTAAACTAAAAAAGTTAAGTTAAACATTGGTGCTTGACTTAAGTGAGAGTTAGTAATCCAAAATTAATTGGTAATTTGATTTGACAAAAATCTGTCGAACACTCTAACTTAGATTGACAATTTACTATAAGAGTTGTTAAATTCAAAGCCTTGATGAGCTATAGCTAAAAAACCTTGGCAACTTATTCTCAAAATAGCTAATTAACAAGCTATAAAAAGAGTTGGCCATTTTATTAAAATATCGGTAAGTTAATGATAAGTTAATCGAAAAATGTCATCAATTATCTTTATACTAATGATTTTTCAACACTTATCAAGACTATTGAAATTTATTAGCACATAACAAAATTCATACTTTTTGGCTTAGAAATAGATTTTTCGACATTGAGACTTGAAAGCATCAAAAATGCTTACTTGTTGAGAGTTACGAGAAAAAAAAAACAAAAAAACATTCATCATAAATCCATAGGATTTTCAATACATACAAATTTCGCTCAAATACAGTTTCGTGCGGATCAGGTGCATCTAGGGGTGTGCATGGTCCGGGTGAGTGGTTCCCAACCTAGAACCGAGAACTGCTCATTAAGGACCGGTTCCGAAAAATTAGAATTATGATCTACCCGTTAGTTGCACGGATTCACCCGGGAATCGAACTGCCGCTCCAATCCAATTCTCGGGTGGATCCATGGAACCGGTCTCATAATAATAATAATATCATTTTCTCGAAAGCTCTGATTTTGACGGGAAACAACTTTGGTTTTCGACCAAACTTGTTGGTTCTTCGTCGCCTAACCTATTCTTCTCCTCCTCCTCCTGCAGCTCTGCTTCTTCACGTGCTTGCTTTTAGCCCACCTTATCCTCCTCCTGCAGCTCTCTGCTTTTTCACGTGCTTGTTTTTTGCCCACCAATTGCTCGATGTTTTGTCAAGGTGTGCTTTGGACTTTTTTCCCACTTTGATTAATTTTTTAATTATTTGATTTGGGTTTGTTAATTTATAATTTCATTTTTAAATTAAAAATTAATATATTATTTTAATATAATTAGTCCTAGGTTTGAGTGGGCGGGCGGATGGATCTATCCATGGGCAACTGATCGATACCCATCGGTTCCATAAAAACCACCGGTTTCAGGCAGTTTCGATCCGATTCTGAACGGTCCGAGTGGGTCCGATTCTTTTGCACACCCTTAGGTGCATCTCCCTTATCGACTCAAAAGTTTCATGCCAACCTCACATGTAATGATCGTACGGTTGGCTATAAAGATGGACCACATTTCCGTTGACCCTGTCTCGACCTACTACCTATTTCCAATTATCCATACTCATAAAAATAAAAAGGAAATGAAATGAAATTCCATAAAATACTCTGCCGGACTTCCACCGCATCTGACCCGAATCAGTGATCTCATTCGCTCGTCCTGCAATCATCCTTTTCCGCTTTAAAAGGAAAAAAAAAAAAAATCTCTTTTTGAAGACCGAATCCAACCCGCTCAGCTCCTTCCATTCTTCCATTCTCCATCGCTCCCCGCGGCAGCACCTGCAGCAGCCATGGCCTCCTCCGCCAACCCGGCCCTGGATCTGGACCTCGACCGGCCCGACAACCCGGCCCACGAGCTCGCCCAGTTCGGCGCCGGCTGCTTCTGGGGGGTGGAGCTGGCGTTCCAGCGGGTCCCCGGCGTGGTCAAGACCGAGGTCGGGTACTCGCAGGGCCACGCGCCCGACCCGACCTACAAGCTGGTCTGCTCCGGGACGACGAACCACGTGGAGGTGGTCCGGGTCCAGTTCGACCCGGCGGTCTGCCCCTACGCCGACCTCCTCGCCCTCTTCTGGTCCCGCCACGACCCCACCACGCTGAATCGCCAGGTCCAGTCACCGATCGTCGTCAAATTTCTCGTCTTTGCTTTTGCTTTTCTTTCTTTCGTTTGTTCCCCGTTTCTCTTTCTTGACTTCGGATGAGATTTCGGACTAGATGGATGTTAACGAGAACATGGGTAAAAGGGCGTTCGTAATCTTTCGCTTTCAAGATCAGAATTTTTTTTTTTTTTGGGTGAATTTCAAGATCAGAATTTCTTACCATTTGAAATCGTGGAATTAAGAAAAGATGGTTCTTGATTTTTATGAAACCGGAAACCGGGCCGATGTCCTTGGAAGCCGGACCAAACCGGCTGGTCCAGACAGTTCTCGGTTCGGGTGGTCCGATATGCTTATTCCTAGTAATAGTGGAGTCTGGACTACAGAGTCGTGCCAGCAGATGTTGGTCTGGTCCTACGTTAGATGATCGGCTAGTGTTTGAACGTAAGTACTCGAGAAGGTCATTTCTAGGCACACGTCGGGCAAGGGATGATCTTGGTGCTTCATTCTTGGATTGAGGATGCTGCTAAAATTCTTGGAGACCCTTTGAAAAATTTCTGACTGTAAAGCTGTGCGTTTGCTTCGAAATTCTTATCGGAGTGTTTCATTCCGGCTTCGGCGGTTTGAAGTGTTAATTTGCGTAACTATGGTGAGAAGTTGAGGTATCCCCCATAAACTAGCCGCTCCTAGGCTAGCTTTTGCATCATCCGCAAGGTAGTTAGGATGGAAAGTGAACAGTTCCAATCAAGAATCAGACACAATCTTCTGTTTTGCATCCTGAGATTTCACGGACTATATGATGACTTTGTAATTTGCATCAGGGAGGTGATGTGGGGACGCAGTACCGGTCGGGGATATACTACTACAATGAAACGCAGGCACGCCTTGCGCGGGAATCCCTGGAAGCCAAGCAGTTGGAGTACAAGGACAAGAAGATCACGACCGAGATCCTCCCGGCGAAGAGGTTCTACCGAGCTGAGGAGTACCACCAGCAGTATCTCCAGAAGGGTGGCCGTCAAGGTGACAAACAGTCCGCCGAGAAGGGTTGCACTGACCCCATCAGATGCTATGGTTGAATTCTTCCTGCAATCGATGGTGCAATAATAATGTCTTATCTAGTGTCCGTAGCTTTGGCTTGGCCACTGGGTTGATATGTTTCGTCAATCTGTTATTTGCTTTTGAACGCTTAACTCTCTCCTTAAGTGACTACTCTCATCGTGGTCTTATTTGGCGCTCTCTACTTTTAGATTTTGAGTCTTGGGTACATTAGGAACTTGTAGTAAAGGGCATCTTATAGAACAAGTTCTTGTCATGATCCAGCATTGTGAATTGGCCGATGATGGAAGAGCTTATCCCAAACACTTGGTTCTGATAGTTAATCATCAATCACTACGGCTGTTTACAGTACTAAAAGTGTTAATCGCAAATGGTTAAATCCCCTAATCGTGGCAAGAGTAGGGAGCTCTGTTCCTTCTTCAATTGAAGCCATTGAACCTCCAATAAATCATGATGACTAGCTTCTGCTTCTGCTAAGATGGTTATAAAGCACTCGATCAGGCCGCGCATTAAACTGAGTATCAGCTGCCTATCGACGCAGCGTGGACAAAGCAATGAACTTCAAGATAGTGGCCAATCGTGGGATTAGCCCAAACTTGTGAAAATGGCAATCAAGCCAATTTCACAAGTTCATTTTGCAAACTTTTACATGCTCAAATACAATTAGACAAGTAAGAAAATCTGCTGCATCCAATATAATGACAGCATTAAAGCAAAAATTATTGCATGACACAAATTCTTACCGACAACAGAAAAAGAACCAAATAAATTTCAATTATCGTGCAGCACGTAAGTCCCATCTTATTTACAAGTAAAGGAATCACAGAAACTTCAACAAGCCATTATTTACAGATATCCGTCCAACTATCCGCATGCTTCTCCAGATAGCTCTTCCCAGCATTAGGCCCATATACAGAGGTGAGAGTGAACCAATATCAAAATGCACGGTAAAGATAAATCACTTGGACTATATATTCCAAGGAAGCAGCTCAAATAATTAGGAAAAGCAAGCACCGCCTGGACGGAGACGATGAACAAAAGATCGTCCCAGCTGGGATTTAATTCCATGGTCACCAAGGCATATTTACATGTATGAGAGCAAAACCACTATGTCCATGTACAAATAATTCCATTTTTATCTGCCGAGCACAATGGTTTCCCAAGACCACTCCACGAACAACAGAGTACGGGAGCAGTATGCTCCTTCAGTGTGCTCACAATATCACCTTTTGATATAGACCATATATAAACAGCTCCATCAGCAGACCCAGCAGCTACATAGCTGTCGTCTGGGCTGATACAGGACCTACTCCAGTTAGAGGCAACTCTATTCCCAGTAGCTCTCAATGTCCCGCAAACTTCAAGTGACCTCATATCAAATAGATTATGCAAATTGTCTCTTCCACTGGTTAAAACCATATTTCCATTTCGCGAAAGAGAGATGGACGTGATAGCAAGCGAATGTGCGGCAACTTCACTCAGCAACTTCCCTGTTTGAATATCCCACAAACGAAGGTTGCCATCTACATGACCAGAACATATAGTAAGGCCATCCATGCTGAAGCTAAGTGCATTGCAGTTGCTGGGAAACATGATTGTGTTACTGCAGTAACCTTTCTGCAAATCCCAAATTTTGATGGTACGGTCATAAGCTGCGCTCACTACATGACGGCTGGAAAACTTGCTTACATCTACTGCGCAAACTTTATCGGTGTGGCCGGTTAAGGTATGATGGATACGTCCTGAGTTGACATCCCATACATACAAATTATTTGAGCTGCTGGCTGCAATGACAGATCTGTTATCATGCGTAAGAGTAAGATCGAGAACTGAACCAAGGCAACCGTAAAGTGTGCGACTCAACGATCCAGTTCTTGCATCCCACATTTTTATTGTCCTGTCCTGTCCACCACTAATCAACCTACCAGAGTTATACTCAAATGTTATAGAAGCACACCCGCCTTCATGGGCATGAATCCTATGCTTACATGAAGAAGGAACAGTCGATTCAGCAAAGAATTCAGCACCCTCTTCACTCCGGCGCACCACACCATCAACTTGTTGCCTGGCAAAACTTTCTAAACCACTAGCCTTTAGGCGGTCTACCATATCTTCATAAAGTGCATTTGCCTGAATAGTTGACTAAAGTCGAATCAGCCACAGGACCTCATGAGAATTGAAGAAAAGTATATACTCTGAGAGATTAGAGTGGAAGCGTTCAACACTATTGCATTTATACTTATAACTAATAAAGGATTTTAGTAAAACAAGAATTCTACTACATCAGAAATGTACAAGAATAGAAAGAAAGAAAAACTAAAGAAACAAAGGAAAAACATCATGAGACAATATGGAGTCAGATCAAGATGTCTAAAGCCAACTAAAAGAGCACAACACAGAAGAAGCCGGAGTTTCTAAACCTTCAAACAATCTTCTGTCTGCATTCTAAGACTCAACACAGCTCCATTATGTGCCTCCATTTCTCATTGAATACTGCTTTCAGAAGTTTGATAAGAATTCTTTAGCAAGGGGTTTCATTAAGCTTTCACTGATTCCTTTACGACCAATAATTCTTTCCAAACATGATATACTTAGCTGACTCTGATGCATGCAGCAAACAAAGGGACTTTAGATATCACCTTCTTTCTCTGATAGCAACACAAATGAGGAAGAACAACATACAGCATTATTACGTCACTCTTGCCGTATACAGACAACTTTCTTGGGGCTAAAGAAAATTTTCCCTTCATAAGAGAGAATCGAAAAAGAAAAGAGATGTACTTGAATGCAGGGTAAAACCAGTATCAATGACAGTACACTGGCACTTTACTGACATGAATGAAACTAGCCAGAGACATAAACCCATAATAAATATCAATACCATAAATTACAATAATTAGTATTCCGAAATTTCAACTAAAGCATCAGCTCTGAGAAAGTGAATCCCAAAAACCGTAAGTGTAGATCAATCAAATTTTTCGAAAGAAGTCAAGGTGCCAATTCCAATCAATTTTATTGAAGGATATTTTACCTCATTAAGGCGTTCAGCATCCTGCATCTTTTGTAACATCCATCGATCTACTAACATCTTATTCTCAATTTCTGCATTCTTAGCTTTTGCAGTCATGAATTCCAGTTGCCGCTTGAGCTCCTGGTTCTCACTTATAAGCAATTCTACAGCTTTAAATTTCTCTTCCAACTCTGCCTTCAATTGTGAGCATTCATTCCTGCAGCATATGGACTGAGAAGTCAAACCCCCATTCAACCATGAAAGCACTGCCAGACCTATTCTCGGAATCAAATGACAAGCCACTAAGTAAAGAGAACCTTGCGTCAGTCAACTCCAGTTGCAGAGAACTCATTCCAGCCTCTTTCTCTTGCAGTAGAGATTTCAATGCCCTACACTCTGCAACCTCCACCACAAGCTGCTCTGACAGTCGCGATTGAGCTTTATAATATTGCTGAAGCTCCAGTTCCAAAGTCTCGGCCTTCTCTTTCCACTCGGAACTCTACAGAGACAAGACCAACTCAATCTATTTCCAGAGAAAATCAAAAGAATATCTAGTGATGAAACTTTGATCGCATCAATCTGGCGGTACCAATAATTACATCAACGACAAATAACACTACAACAATATAAGCCTTCTGGGCATCTGGAGTTTGCTTCTGGGCAACAAAGTATATGGCAATATACTCAAAAGAAAAATATCCACCAGGCCAACAAGACACTCATGATCTATGGTTAAGACCCTCAAAATGGCCATTCAAATGACAAAGATGCAATCTTACTATACCAGTTGACTTCTCCGCATTGACTACTACAGTCGCATCCACATTGGAAATTTGATCAAACCCAAACCTACACAACAAAGCGTGCACTTTCGAATTCAAGAAGCGACGGACCTGAGAGAGGATCGGACTCGAGAGAGCGGCGATGGCGGGGCCATGGGCGCCCTCCTCGACCAAATGCCGCTTCCGCAGGGCCCTCAGGGCATGCCTTATCGCCGCGACGGCCGCTTCCTCCTGCGACCTGAAGAATCAAATCCAAAAATCCGCCAACGTTCAGCCCGGCTTCGCCGAAACCCATAACTCAATCAGCGAAAAAATTCGATCTTGATTCAATCAAACGCGAGCGGGAATCGAGCGGAAGTACATGGGAAGCGCCGCCGATCGGGAGGTCGAGCTCCGAGCTGCGAATGGACGAAGAGCAGCTCCGTACGCCGGAGCACGAGAAGCTTCGCACTCACGCCGGGCGAGAATCGGGCCGGGAAATCGCCTGCGATCGCGGTAGGGTTGGTTGGACACGAAAGGGATATATTCATGGAGAAGTCAGGGGAAGATGGAGGAGAAGGAGGAGAAGAAGAAGATGGTGACGTTGGAATGGAAGGTTGGGCCCGTCCCTGGAAAGCGGGCCAGGGAGGCGTTGGGCCGGATACGTCCCCTCTTCTTGGGCCATCACTGAGACAAGCCCATGGGCCCATTCCGCCAGCCTTAAGAGGATAGGTAGTCCCCACCTCAAATGGTACCTCCCCTGCATCTTTGCCTGCTTGATACGGCAGAGGTGATTCCTGACTGGTCAGGAATCTTCTTCGGGTTGTTCTGATATGGACACCCCACCAGTTTTTCACAGAGAGAAAGCTTGATCCTTTGTCGTTTCCATTTGGGTTAGTCTTCTTTACCAAGAAGCAAATTCGAATCAGCCAGAGGATGGACATGCTTTTCGAAAAATCCCTATTTGGTGCCTACTGCTCTTTGTGGTCAGTATCAGTTAGTAATGTGACACAATTGAGTATGTTTATAGGAGATTGCGTTTGGCGCGATTTTGAAATTAGCACAACCGTTTACTTATTGACAATTTCTGTCTAAACAAGGAAGATACAAGTTTTCCACTCTGAGTAGAGGGTGTTTTCTGATGGAAGAGTACAAAGAGATCGCAAAATTGCTGCACTATTAGAGTACATAGCATCGTCATCGCTGCTACTATCCTTGACGAGTTGCTGATTGATCTTACAGACGGAATACAAAGCAAGAGTTGGATGGCTAGCTAAGCGGCTTCATTGACATAATTGAACCTAGATTTCTTGAGGAACACATCGTTGGACGGACAGCACTTCACATCTTGATCTGAGACAGCATACACCTGACATCCTTGCTGTTTGGCCTCTGCTTCGGATCGTCCAGAGTACAGAAGCAAGCGATCTTCAGAACCAGCAGCATTTGCTCCTCGTATCCGTTGCCGATCAACTTTGGATCGACGGCCTCGCTTGGATTATCCGAAGTCATCACTTTCCTCAGCCAATTGACCGGGCCGATTTCTGGTGTGCGCTGGAAGAATTCATCCGACGGTATCTTTCCCATCACCAACACTCCCAGCAAGACGCCAAAGCTGTATACATCACACTTATCTGTGAACTTGAGCGTCTGGTGATACTCAGGCGCGATGTACCCCACAGTCCCGGCCACGTTAGAAGTCGTAATATGCGTCTTCGCATCCGGCATGGCCTTTGCGAGCCCGAAATCTGCGATTCGGGCTTCCATGTCATCGTCTAGAAGAACATTCGCGGGCTTGAGATCTCTATGTATTATCCGCCTGCTGTGGTCCATGTGAAGGTACTCGAGTCCCGACGCGATTCCTATGGCGATCCTGTGCCTTGCAGGCCAAGCTAACTCTCTGCTTCCCTGCGAGACCTGAGTCAGCACATCTTGCAAGCTCCCGTTCTTCATGAATTCGTAGACAAGGTAGTGGCAGTTTGGACGGGGGACGTGAGCCAACAAAGGCAGCAGGTTCCGGTGCCGAATTTGCCCGACCGTTCTTATCTCGGATTGAATCTGTCGCATTTTCTTGTTCAGCGCCTTGCTATCATCTTCGTTCAGCTCCGTCGTGTCTTGTGGGGGCTGAATGATCTTCTTGATTGCAATAACCATGCCGTCGCTAGGTAACTGAGCCTTGTACACCTCTCCGCATCCGCCACTTCCGATGATCTCCAGCTCGGCTAACCCGTCATCTTTCTCGAGGAAAGCCAAGTCCTCCGGTCTCTTGATTTGAGAGCTGAAGAGCACAAAACTTTGCTTCTTACCTGCACCTCGTATGGCCGCAGTGATCAGCTTGAACAGCAGCGAGAAGACGAACCCGGATACGCTGCCGGCGAGCGCTCCTACCACAAACCCGAGCACCAACCTACCCGACTTCCTCTTGTTTTTCTTGTGAGGCTCTTGACCCGTTCCCGATGGCGACGGGGATTGCGATGCCGGTGCTTTTGCAAAAGCAGAAGCAGAAGCAGAAGCGTTGCGTCGCGTACTTGGAGGGAGCGAATTCTCAGCAAGAACATATCTTCTTGGAATCCCAGAATCAGGGAGCTCGACATCGACTCCCTCCAAGACCGGCACAGGGCCTTCAAGAAAATCGTTCCCAGAAACATCGAACACCCGGAGGTTCCGAAACGAACGTACAGAAGCTGGGATTTTCCCAGCGAACAGGTTGCCCGACAGAGCAAGAATCTCCAGGTTGGGGAAATTCTTCAAGAAACTCAAGTCCCCGGCGAATTCATTCGAAGAGAGGTCGATCACGCGAAGCCGAACGAGCGACGAGAGTTCGGCCGGAACCTCGCCGGAGAACCGGTTGTTCCTGAGGTCCAAGATCTCCAGCTTCTTGCAGTCGGCGATCCGAGACGGGACTCCGTCAACGAGCTCGTTGTCGGCCAAGGTCAGCTCCTTGAGCTCGGCGAGCCGCCCGATCGCCGGCGAGAGGGACCCCTGGAGCCGTCGCGACTTGAGGACGAGCCGCGTGACCCTGAGGACGTAGGCGCCGCCGTCGCCGCCGCTCGAGAGCCGCCGCTCGCAGACGACGCCGTGCGAGCTGCAGGGGCAGGGGGCGGCCGCCGCCGTCGAAGAGCTGTTCCGCTCGCCGGCCGTGATGATGCCCAGGGCGGCCTGGACGTCCGCGAGCGAGCGGAGGTCCGAGCGGTCGAGGCTCAGTCCGGCGTGGGCGGAGAGGAAGAGGAGGAGATGGAGGGCGGCGAGGAGGGCGAGGCGGGATCCGGCGGCGGCGAGGGCCATCGCGTCGTCGGCGTCGGCGTCGGCGGCGGCGGCGACGAAGTGGTGGGGAAAGGAGGTTGGAAACGGTCATGGTTTCGTGCTAATTTAAGTAAATCCAAGCCGCGTCCGAAACGTCAAAGATTAATAAAAAAAAAATTGAAAAGAAATGAAAGGACCCGCGCGGGGCCCACCTCCCGACCGGTAGCGGTTGACTAATTTGTCCCCAATCGTTGACTCGATTATTTCGGTCTTTTTTCCTTGGATTGTATTGGTTATTTTTCCACGACGAACTTTCCCAGAAAAAGACTGTCACCATTATTTTTAGTTTGAAATCTGCAGCTGCTGGAAACTGTCATTGCGAAGACTTCTGACTAACTTGTCTTTCACTTCATAATCCAGATTCTTTGCATATTCATTTGGTAGTTTCTTTCACCAACCCTAACCTTTTTTTGTGTGATCTTTCGTCACATTTGAGGAAGGTGCTGGATCTTATCCAATTTTTTATGCTCCGAGATCTATATATATATCAAGACCAATGGTCTTTCCGCACTATCGAAATGTTAAAATGCTCAAGTAAATATCATACCAAAGTTAATGGCAGTTGCTGCGTTTCTTCCCTTTTCTTTTGTTTTTCGGGTTTTCTCCGTGTTCTTTTCTTTAACCCAAATTTGCAACCTGAAGCATGGCGTTGAAAAGCATTGCCCTTATGCTATTTTTCTATTTCCAGGAAAAGACCGACTTTAGGAGAAGAAAGTCCAAGGAGAATATTATTAATGAGTTTTGAAGTTATCAATGAGGATGTTGCAGAACGTTCGGAGAAAACTATGATTGACCTTTTGGTGCGATAAGATATTTTCCCAATGCATGGCATGGGTTTTGTTCGAGTGTATGAAATTGCAGCAGTTGCCTGCTCAGTTGGAAGCCTGTCCTGAAGTGAAGCCAATGCAAAGGTGTAGTAGACTAACGGAAGTTAAAACAGCAAGATTGAACATAACAATTGCACATCTTCATAGAGTACAAGAAAAGTTGCAGCCAAGCCATACACCAAGATGTCATCTAAGCGCTTCGAAACAGAACACCATTGAAACCGCAAAAGGAAACTGAAAAAGGAAAGGGAAAAAAAAGAAAAGGCGACAAACCGGATAAATTTCAAGAAAGCCGGAGCCTGAACAATACACCAGACTGGATGTCTTGACCCGCGTCGCTATCTTCCACAACCAAATCTTGCGTATAAGCTCAAGATGGTAGACCAGAAGATACCTTCGCACCCAAGCAACCAGAGTTGAACTTCTGCTTATTCGGTGCAGCAGCGGTACATGATGAACTTCTCCATAACGCGGCCACACTCTGCACACACGACCCTCTCTGGGATTCCTCCATCGATCCCGGGCAGGATCAGGCGGCTGCAGTGGTGCGGACTGTCAATCTCCTTCTGTCTTAGATGGTCCTGCAGCGCAGGAATGAAACCCTTCTCATCTATACCATCCTTCCAGTCGTTGATCTCCTCCATGCTGTCCAAGACATTCTTGGCCTTGGCTCTCGCCATCGTTGGTTCCGCAGCATGGCAGAAAATAGCCCATCCTTGGTCACTCCCATCGTAGCTGAGTATCGTCATGATCTCGTGCATTACTGGGTCATTTTCAGTGGACATCCCATGTTGCAACTTCGAGTGGAGCATGCTCTCGAGTCTTGCCCAAAAGAACCAGAAGTATCTGGGGTCTTTCCAGCAGTGACTCAGATTCTCTGAAGTGATCGCTGCTGCAATTCTCTTCACTCGCTCCTTGGCATTGCTCTTTCCCAAGTATATCATTCCCAACGGGATATTAGCAATCTTAGCGACATTTTTGGCTGCGTTTGTGAACTTCCTGATCCAACCAAGGTCCTCACCTCCATATAGACAAATGTATGATCCTTGTTCCGTCTGATCAGATGCAGAAATATTAATTACCGACACGAATACTCTGTGCACATTGTGCTAACATGCAATATGTGTCCGCATGAGGACATGGAACAGCTTATATTTACCATAAATAATGCGGGGCTACTTTATACTGGGAAATTCATTTTCCTCAATGGAAAAAGTTGTCCCTGGCAGTGCTTAGTTTCTCTAGCGGTAGTATTAGGCGAGGTAATCGGATCTTCGTTGCTATATGTTACAAAATCAAATGTCTCACTCCTCTTTTAATTCCTCTGTGGCTTCCATTTTACGAGGAAAATAAAGCCTGATCAGTGGTTCATCTCGGAAAATTTTTACTTCAACAAAGGTTGTTTGCCAAAGCCTCTTTTAAGTGTGTTTTTAAGAAAGCATATCTAAGAATAGCTCCGGAAGAAAAAAAGATCGTTAAGGATGAAGTTTGTACCCATTTCGATATAGTCCCATCGTCTAAGCCATCGATGATCAGCGAAAGTTTCCAACTTTCCTCCTTCCACAGCGCTTCCTCTCGCTCCTTAGTGAAAGGGAAGGCTAAACTTCCCCATATCCGGATCATGTGGAGGGCATTGGGACTCGCCAACTTCCCCTGTGGATCCAGAGCTACTATGATGACCCTCTTCGAGAAACGCCACACCTCTCTTATGTACCTGATCACGGCCGGTTCAAGGATCGAAGGGTGGTGGACAGTGTACCATGGCATGATGCTCTGCAGCGCCTCAAATTTCTGCTGATGGTTCACATCCCAAGCAGCTGACCTTGGATCGATGTCGACAATTGGAAGCCACACTATTTCGAACTGGCTCGCAGGCTTTGCACTAGGTTCTTTGTAGATGAGGTGGAGATAGTCGATGTCTTCAGTGGCAATGTCGAGATCTGATATTAGTAGCAACACTGTTTTCTTTCTCAGCACTTCGAGGCTGACCTATTTGTTGTGAAACGAGAGAGAATTGCTGTTATATTTCTGTGGATAGATATTGTCTAGATCGAGGCCAATGAGTACAATAATGGGAAGGAAGAAGTAAAAGGAAGTAGGACCGAACCCTTGATTTTTTGCTAACGTCCACCAGCGGATGTATGTCGTCCTTGAGACAGATTAAATGCTTGAGAATGGTCATATTGTCCATATGACTCCTGTCGAACAGGCGTATCAGCGTCTGGAAAGCTTCGAAATGCATTTTTTCATCTGCATCCTCCAGAATACACTAGTTATATGACTTGACTTCTCGAGTTTAAAAGATTCAAGATGAAGAATGAATGTCCCACCTATATGTTGGTAACAGATGGCGAGTTGCTTCTTAAGGTGGTCGTATATGCTACCGATCTTGTAGGCTAAGCTGGATAATTCCCATGCTTCAGTGGTTGATGGCATGTATCTGAATCAATTCGCAAAAAGGGAAACATCATCTCAAAATGGTATCAAAATCATTTTGTCTAGATAAAGGATCCTTGGCTTACTCGTTCCCCAACCCTATCAGGCTAGCAATTTGTGAAGCACAAGAAACGATGCTGCGGATAGTCCAGTAGACTGCAGTGGGAATATGGGTCAGGGCAGTTGACAGTGGGGGCGTCTCAGATGCAATGTACTGAGGTGGTAGCTCGCTGAACTGGATAATGCACTTGGTCACATCCACCATAGCAACAATGAGATTGTGGAGTGCATCGAACTGTGTTTTCAAGGCATTCGAGTGCACCATCATATCGGGTAATTGCTTAAGCAAAGCTACTGATTTTGCAAGGGGGTTTCTGGAGTAAAGCTGGATCATCAGAGAGAACTCTCCATAGTTCACTCCGAAGGCGGCCAGTGCCAATACTACTTTTGCATCCCAGGAGTAGGCTGATATCATGTTGAATATAGCCATTGTGGTTCCATGGGCATCTCCACCTCCGCTGCACTTGCATGATAACTGCAAAACATGAAATAATCGCCATCTTTAAATGACATGAAGAATTAAAAGTAAGTACAGTTCACCACCCGGGCTAATTCCTTATTGTTCTTATCAATGCCTTTCATTTTCGTGGAAAGATTATCTCAGTTCCCAACTGGTGACGTGAAAATGAACTTCAGCATACAGTTACACAGTGTCCTCGTGACATTGACAGGAAACATATGCAGTTTTGAGTTCAAGCCTTCAAAAATCACCTCGCAGGAGATTTTTTGTATGATGTAAGGCAATCCCTCTAGGACACTATCAAAGGACGCCAGATAGGCCTTCTCTTCCGAACTAGCCTCCTCTGCTCCATGTTTCCCCTGTATAATTCCAGAATTCAGAGAACTTTCATTAGCTCTCAGAATACAGTTTTTCATGTTTTTCTCGTTTCCAGGATAAAGGCAGAATGCAAAAGAGAGCCAAAAGAAAATAGTGATGTACTTACACTCAAAGCCCCATCAATGCCTGGAGTAGCATGGCGAAAAAGGCTCTCAATGAGGCCAAGAATGGGCTTGACATCGACTTCACGGCCATCAGGAGTATGAGTTGCTTGAATCTGCTTCATCATCGCACTGTCATCGGATGCTGCAAACATCCGGTGACCTCCCCTTGGCTGTGCCCTGGGAAGATGAGAAGGAGCCGGGACGCCTGCCATGCTAGTAGCAACAAGCAAATTAGTAAGTGATGTGGGAAGTGATTTGTGTGCTTGTACGATAACACAAGCCAGGATATATATACAGCTTGAGCAGAATAAAGCCACAATGGACAAGTACCTTGCTTGTGAGGTGGGGCGAAGACAAAAGCAAAAGTCATTGCATTCGGATAAGGATATAGTAGTACTGATGATGGCCCCCTAAACATCTAAAAGGAAAAGGGGTGCAGTAGAACAGAATGTATGAATAAACCTTGTAACATAAAGGGCTCAGAGTGACAGCATCACGCTTTTGACATCATAGTAACTGAGATCATCACAAAAAATCTTTGAAGAGATCCCTTCCGTGACAGTGCGGTCTATCCAGTATTCATCCGACTCGTCTCTGAACAATGTTGTGGTTCTGTTTGTGATGATATAGCAGCTGCCATTTAAAAGGCATTTGATTCAGGTTTCGACAAACAAACATCCCAATCTTTGTCTGGCAAGGGACAGAAAGCTTGCATTTTTAGAATTTGACCCAGTTGCTTAACTTTATTTCTTGTGGTCCTCAACGTTTTTAGCATTTGTAGCACAGGACGCTCTAGGATAATAATGCGGTCGAATAAGGGAATCGTGACCGAGAAGTGTCTCGATCCTGCTAGTCAGATAAGGAAAGAGAAGTTCAATTTCTGACTTAGAGATCAGAAGTCCGTTAAAGAGAAGAGAATGCAAAGCAACGGTTTTTTGAATCTTTCCACAGTAAAAAAGGGGTTCACATCAGAGTAGACACTGAAGATGCAAGACACACAGACATCATCAATTGACGTATAAAGCGTACCGTGTGACGCATGACCCGTGAAGCTCGATAAAAAACTTTTAACGCTTCCAGAAGCACAAGAGAACACGGGATTACAGCGGGGGAAGCATCCGCTGCAATTCGAATAAAAAGGAAGCTTACCCTTCAATCCTTTCTACTAATTTAGCCTAGTAAAAGAAGAGAGCGCTAAAGATGAACAACCACGCGAATTGAAAATGAAAATCTTCAAAAAGAAGAAAAAAGTGGGCTGGTCTCGTGTCTCACGAACTCCATATTACTTAACCAAAGGGGTATGGGATCGAGCAACTGTGTTTTTTTCCCATCTGGGTAGAACCTAAAGTTAGAATAAAGTACTTTGCTTTAAGCAAATCTACAGAAGATCGATTTCTAGGAAGCGTCATAGGGGACAGCCACTGAACAGCACTGCTCTTCATCTGAACTATCTCAAAGCGAGCAGGAAAGAATGTTCCCCGTGTTTTCTTCCCTTTTTCTTTGGCTCGATCAGTACTGCAATCGCACACAAAGTATCTGGTTCCCATTAATGCTCAAAGAGAGAAAGTTTTGTGAGAATTCCTATGAAGGGTTCATGAGAGAAAAAAGAAAGGGTTAATTCCCCCAAAATCGAAGGATTTTACATATTTTTTGATCAGAAAAACCCCAATGGAGAGATTAATACCACAAAAAAATCACAAAATTATAAACTATGACAAACAGAGTGTAAAATCCCAAATTGATATACCCGGTCAATTCCAAGAAAATTTAACAAAACTCTTTTGTCTTCGTTTAGGGTAAATTTGTCAAATGTATACGTCATATTTGGGGTAAATTTGTCGCAGTGTGTAGGGATTTTTCATGATTATTAACTTTTCCACATCTTCTTCAGCCGTCATGTCTTCTCTCTTATCATCTCTTTTGTTTTTCACTTCCGTTTCAAAGATCAAACAATCGAGAATTCCCCATGTCCTCTCTTATTTCCTTACTATTCCATCTTTTATTCATCTTCCTTTTTCATTCTTTTCCCTTTGATAAAAAGCTTCTCACCATTTTCACTGCAAATAGAAGACGGTGAAGAAACTTTTTGTTGGACTCTGTAGAGCACTTCATCTCCATTTCCCTTCATCAATTCAAGCACATTTCACGTCGTTAAAGCTCAAAGTGATTGGAGAATCGAATCAGTTTGCCTCCATTCATCAAAAGCGCTGTGTATTTTATCTTCTATACTTCTTCTTTTTGATTTGCTTAGCAATAAGAAAAACAGTTAAAATGAATTACGTCTTAAAAAATTGAAACTATTCCAATCTTACTAAATTTCTTTATTTGTGCCTTTTAATTCTTTCAGAATTTAGCTTCACCACAGTTTTATGACTCAAACACATATTAAGGCTCCATTTATTTCGCGGAAAACATTTTTTGAGAAAATTTTTTCATCATTTGTGGCCTCTTGCTTAGGATAATGATTTAATGAATTTTTTTTGATCAATAAAAAGTCTATTCTTAAATTCATGAAGATGATTTCCTCTTCAAAAAATCGGAACTCATTTTTCAAAATATGACTAGGTATTGGAATTTAAATAAAAAAACTCTATACTTAGACATGGGAATCCTTCAAACTAATTCAAGGGGCCTCGACATCCGGGATCAAGTCCTTGCACTTGGGTCCATTAAGGCTGAGTCCATGACCTATGCTTGTGCTCAGAACCTACGCCTAGGATTGAGTCCTAGTCACCTAGACTTGGGTCCTAGTGTCCTTGCTCAAATTCGAGTCCATCAAGGTTGAGCATGAGGCCTTGATGCTCTGGCACTAGGGCTAGGTCCACAAAAATCGAGCCTAGGATCCCCTTGCTTGTGCTCGAGCATGAGTCCATTGAAGCTGAGGCTTAGGATATAGATGCTTGTGCCTAAGGTCCCTTGGTGCCCAACCCTGAGTCTAGAGGTCGGACCTTGATAAACCTTGGACCATAGTGCCCTTCTTCCATTTCTAGTGCTCGGATCGAATCCGCATAGGCCAGGCCCAAGTCCATCGAAGCCTAGCCCAAAACATTGCACCCATGCTTAGATTCCCAATGTGAAGCTTGAGTCCATTAAGGCTAAGGCATGGAACCTTAGTGCTCATGCCCAAGTCCATTGAGGCT